>NC_040084.1:27510078-27813108 GCF_003369695.1 Bos indicus x Bos taurus
TAATCAAAAGCCGCATAAAGAGAAATGCCAGGACTAGGCACCCAGTAAGGTGAACAAGGAGTTTACAATTCAATCTAAAAGTCTACCATCTATGGGGTTTTCAGGTTTTGACAGAGTGCTACAAAAATCAATAAGCACCAGAAGTTATTAAAGCCCAACAAACTTGTCATGTGTAAAATCAGTTCATTCTCCAGCAATTTACAGCACGTACAGATGAGACTTAACCCAGGTAAGGATTTATTTTCAAGTCTGACCATAAGCTCTCTGCTTCTCATTCCCATAGGTATTTCTTTTTAAAATCTATATAGCATAAATTTAAAATGATACCCAACAGCTGAGGAATTTGAAATCTTGTTGAGCTATTTACATAAATTGCTTATCAACTGAAAATATTAACATTTTTCAAATGGGCAAATTCTTAAGAAGTGAAAGAGAATTAAGTTGCAGGGTAAGTTCATTCTGATTAAAAAAAAAGAAAAAAACATTTAGATAGTGTCTCTGTAATGAAGACTGAAGTTCAGAAACCCTCAGATAAATTAGTGGGCATTACATAAAAGTTATTCACCTCAAAACAAAAGCACTCAATAATTTATAAATTACTAAAATTCATCAGTCATAGGCAATTTTAAAAACAAAATGATAATACCAAAATTTGAGTTTTTCAGATATGATACACATTATGTGACCTCCTACAATAAGAGGCCTACTATTGTTCACAAAATGAGAAATGCTCCTTTCTTGTTAGACACGTCCAGTAATCATAAATACATCAGTAATCATCTTCCCCTTGTTCATCTCAGAAACTGAAGGCAAGCAGAAGCGAGAAAGCAGAACAGTGAAAGACATGGAATTATGTCATCAGAGAAATGAAATAAATATTTTCAGGGCTTTAGGACTTCAAATATTTGAAGGATTTTCCTTCTGAAAAGGAGCTAGATATACTCAACACCTCACAGAATTCCTCACGCATGACAGGTACTCAGTAAATACTGACTCTATGACTGAGAAGATGAATCAATTAATACACAAATCACTTGTCAATTATTTTCAGAGCCAGAACAATATTCTCGAATCACAGAATTCGGAACATACTATAGGAAGACAGAATTTTTCTTTACTGTATGAAAAAGCATGCAAACTTTAGCACTCCACACTAGAACGCGCCGTCTCTCAAGGGAGAATGTGTCCCAAAGCTACGACTATTTCCCTTGGCTCTTATAGAAGGGAGTGCTCTGCATATGGACTTTCAGACAGGTGACTTTTAAAAGTCCCTCCGATGCTGTGGTTTCCTTTCCTCTTGGAGTTTCTCTGTTGGGTGCTCTCATTTAAGCTAATAATTTCTGGTCTTTACTCTCTGCCCTGAAAATCCATTCATATTTCCATCCTCACATACGAGCACACAGCAATAAACCATAACAAATCTTCAGCTGACATCTGCCTATTCTCATCACTTTGCAACAGTCATATTTCAAGTCCTGGTGGGCAGAAATGAAAAAGAACCCAAGGGCCCTTAGACTATGAACACCATCCCTACATATTGGTATTTTGGTTTTCTTTTTCTAGTTTATTTGCAATGATATAAGCACATTTTTTACGACATTTAAAAATGATGATTTGAATAATGATACAGATGTGGCTAATTTCCTGCTTTTGTTCACTACAGTCATTTGATAGACAGAGGGGTGGGTAATGAAGCTAAATAATTCAGTCCTATCTGAAACTGTTGCAGTTGAATAGATGTAGGCAAAATGAGAATGTGGGTACTTTGTGAAGATTTAAGGAATTTGAATTATTTTGGTTGGGAAATAGAGAAAATGATGTAGATTGGGTGGTTGTGGGAGTTTGAGAATTAAGAAACTTTAGTTTCAGACGTGACACCTCACCACGCTATGCCAGGTTTCTCACACCTAAAACAGGGAACAGTGGCGGCTATTTATCCTCTCCTGCATCCCAGGTTTTTTGTGGATCTAAAATGAAATAATAGCAAGGGAAACACTCTGCTATTAGTGCTGCATACAAACATCAAATAGCACTGACTTTAGGTATGGATTTAAGGTCCGTGACTAGTTTAAAAGGATACACCCCAAATCAGACCAGTGAAAAATCTGTCAGTGCTCGAAAGTAACAATTATAGAGCAGGACTCTATTATCACCATTCTATAGAAATAAAGTACTTGTTCTGTCACACTATTATTGCCGACTTCATGTACTTCTTTTCAAGCTGCTTTGCAAAGACAAACCTAAACACTCTAGAAATGTATGAAGTCTGCATCACACCGAAACAGCCCTTCTGTAAATTTTATTTCATATTGATTTTGTCTTTCCATCTTATTCATTGCAAAGTCAAGTCACACAAAGAAAATCAATAACTGAACATTAAGAAAGCACAATTCACACAAAGGGCTTACTACTATTTTGCATATCTATTCTTTTCTTCCCACATTCTGTAACGCTGCACGTTGAAAAAAAATGCATAACTGAATAAATTAAAGTTAATATTCTCCTGCCTTTTGAAGGAGCAAAAACATATTAAGTCCAGGCAAGATCTTTTTTTCTTTCTCCCCCTGGTGCTCTGCAGGTTCTTTATCGATATCAATGGCTTAAGACCATATTGTCCCATGGCTGCCATTGAAATAAACGGTACTACGACATCCTGTTATGAAAGGGCATTTGATGATTTAGCAGGTGAGAGATTATTAAATCTTGAATCTGAAATGCTGGGGCATTATGAAACTACATACTTCAAACAACTGTGGAATCCACTCAAACTATATCTCTCTTCAGGAGATGAAATGCCATGTAGGTTTCAACGTTCAAGTGTTTTCAAAGGCTTTGAAAACTGAACACCTGCAGTTAGTCACACATACACTTTGCCTTTGCAGCATTAGTATCCCAATAGCTTTTTTTTTTTGCTGAAAATATTATATTTATGAAACCATAGCTAATTACTTTTGAAATTTTGCTTAAAAAGATACAATGCAGTTAATAATAGCTGTTACATACTCAAAAAGCAAAAATTTTGTCTTTCAATTAATGCTAACAATATTGGATAAGAGTGGTTTTTATTTCCTCATATTAAAAATATTTTGAAAACCATTTGAGGAAACATGAAAATCACACAGCTCTAAACTTGTAGCAGATCTTACACACAGAGACAATCTGATTGAGGGAACTTATACACACTTTTGTCTTTGCTTTGCTGCTAAGTATTGAACACCTGAATCTCTGAGAAAAAAAAATGTGTGCATCATATGCATATATAAGTTTATAATAAATGTTATACATATTCAGAATGTGTGGCATATAACTCACAATTTTTAAATATACAATGCTACTTATTGCAAACTCCATATAACCAATTGATTTGCACACATTCTTTGTTTTGCCAAACTCTTGCATCAAGAGGTGTGTCAGTCAGAGGTCTCCAGAGAAAGGAAACCAATGGGTGTGTGTGTGTGTGTGTGTGTGTGTGTGTGTGTGTGTGTGGGTATGTGTACATATATATGTATATACACATATATGTGCGATATATGAGAGAGATTAATTTTAAGAAACTGGCTCATATGATTGTGCAGACTGGCAAATCCATATCTTCAGGGTAGTCTGGTAGGGTAGAGATTGTAGTAAGAGTTGATGCTGCATTTTGAACTCAGTCTGCTGACAGAACTCCCTCTCCTTTGAGAAACATCAGTCTTTTCTATTAAGACCTTCACCTGACTGGATGAGTGAAGCCCATCCACATAGGGTGGGCAATCTGCTTAACTCAAAATCCATTTATATAAATCTCATCTAAATAACAAATTCAGAAAAACATTTAGAAGATTATTTGACCAAACATCTGGGTACTGTGGCCTAGTCTATTTGACACAAGTCATTAATCATCATGGTGGCTAATCCGTGGTTGCAACTGATGAGCAGGGCATTTCCATTAACAAAAGCTGTTGATACTTTCTCTTACTTTAATGAATCCTGGAGAAAGTAAAATGAAGAAAATATGTGTCATATTCGTTGCTGAACTGGGTAACAGTACATAAATACTAAGAAAACATTTCCTCAATTTTTGGCTATTAAACAATGTAAAATTTATAGCAATAACACATTTCTAAGTTTAACCAGAGTTGTTAAACTTGTGGGTGGACCTCATCCAGTAAGGTGAAGGTCTTAATAGAAAAAGACTGATGTTTCTTAAAGAAGAGGGAGTTCTATCAGCAGACCGAGTTCAAAATGCAGCATCAACTCTTACTGCAATCTCTACCCTACCAGCCTACGCTGCAGATTATAGATTTGCCAGTCTGCACAAGCATATGAGCCAGTTTCTTGAAATTAATCTCTCATATATATCACATATATGTGTGTATGTATATATATATATGTATATACATATATATGTACACACACTCACACACCCTATGGGTTTCCTTTCTTTGGAGAACTCTGATACAGCTACTGATGCAAGAGTTTGGAAGAAAGCTATGTCCTTGGAAGAAAAGCTATGTCCAATCTAGACAGCATATTAAAAAGCAGAGACTCTACTTTGCCAACAAAGGTCCATCTAGTCAAAGCTATTGTTTTTCCAGTAGTCATGTATGGATGTGAGAATTGGACTATAAAGAAAGCTGAGTGCAGAAGAATTGATGCTTTTGAACTATGGTATTGGAGAAGACTCTTGAGAGTCCCTTGGACTGCAAGGAGATCCAACCAGTCAATCCTAAATGAAATCAGTCCTGAGTGTTTACTGGAAGAACTGATGCTGAAGCTGAAACTCCAATACTTTGGCCACCTGATGCAAAGAACTGACTCATTTGAAAAGACCCTGATTCTGGGAAAGATTGAGGGCAGAAGGAGAAGGGGATGACAGAGGATGAGATGGTTGGATGGCATCACTGACTCAATGGACATGAGCTTGAATTGAGTAAGCTCTGGGAGTTGGTCATGGACAGGAAAGCCTGGCATGCTGCAGTCCATGGGGTCACAGAGTCAGACACAACTGAAAGACTGAACTGAATTGAACTGAGAACTGTTAACATTTTCTCCAGGATTTTCTCAAGCTTAGACAATCAAGAAACAATAAACTAAACTCTTGATGTGGCATATTTGCTAACGTCTATAGTGTAAATATACCTACCACGGACCAATTTCAACCTACCAATATGTGACTTGAATGAAACTGGAACAAGATGTGTGATTATACAAACCCCTTACACAACAGACAAAAATATCCTCAAGAGCATTGATCATACTGAAATAATTAGCATAATTAAAACATGATAGGCTTGGAGTAAAATCTTTGCTTTTAGTATGATTTAATTAATTATACATTTCTATAATTTAAGTTTTAATAATGCCTATGTTTAACAACCAGCTCACTATAATTCATAAAAATTTAACAATCAGTTCTTAAGAGTCAGTACTGGCTGACTCCAGTAAACCACTGCAGGCTTACCTTTCCTAAACATTGCTGGTGGATGAAATTTTACAAAGAGAACTTAATTCACTTGGAATCAAGGATTAACATTAATAAAATATAATGCACTCCTCCTGTAATGTGTTCAGCCTTATCAGTTATTAATACTTATTATGAAGTCGCCTATCAGCTCCTTTCTGGAGGGCAGGCTTTGATGAACAGAGTGACAGTGTGGAGACATGAAAAGGGATCTGAAAAAAGAATACAAGTGGAAAAGGAAACAGACCTAAAAGGAGGCTTTCACAGAAGCCAAAATGTGCCAAACTGAAAAACTGTAGATTAGGATCGGCCTTTCCCACGTGGTTGTACCTGGTTAGGACATAAGTGCAATATTGAGAAGTTTCAAATGCTGTTTTACTATAAACATTTAGATAGAATACAAATTTTTTTAGAGTTCTTGCCTAAAACCTTGCATTTTATGGGTGGTTTGTTATTTCAAGCTAATATCCAAGAAATGTTCTAAGGATATATACTTCTGTATCTACTTCAAAGAATAGCGTTAACCTATAGAGGAAGCAAGCAGTACGGTCATAATCGAAAACAAACATGAATTTTGCTAGGATATTTATGCTGATGGGAATATGAAAAAGAGACGAAACCTTATCTTACTTCCTTTCATTCAATTTATTAAAGACTTTGCCTTTTAAAAAATTTACAGAGTTTCAAAGTCTGTCCTCAGTGGTTCTAAGAACACTAATAAAAGTGACAGAAATGAAACTAGAGGAAAAATAAAAATAAAATGACCATGTTCTTGTCTTCACACACAGCAGGATATCAAGCCTTCTCTAGTTCAGCAATTTCACAATTTCAGAAAGTTTCACAGTACACTGACTATGATATTGGTATCAGAAGTTCGGACTTGTGAGATAATTAACTTTAACAGTTTAATGCTAAAGAGACAGACAAATGTGTGAACATGCACACATATACAGTAACACACACACACACATATATCTTTATACCTATATCTCAATTTTCTACTCTCCTGATTGGATTAACAGCTCAAAAATTTTCAAATGTAAAGAAAGTCAAAGTGTTAGCTGCCCAGTCATTGTCTGACTCTTTGTGATCCCATGGACTGTAGCCCGCCAGGCTCCCATGTCCATGGAATTCTCCAGGCAAGAATACTGAAGTGGGTTGCCATTTCCTTCTCAGGGGATCATCCCGAACCAGGGATCAAACCCGGGTCTTCTGCATTGCAGGGCAGATTCTTTACCATCTGAGCCACCAGAAAAGCCCAATGTAAAAGCTCAATGTGAAATGTAAACATCTTCCCTTAAATCCCATCTTCATCATCTTTCATCTTCTCCATTCTCTGAATCTTACTTTCATCTGTTCCCTCCTAAGTGCACTGGAGTTAACTCAGAAGATGCACAATCACGCCAGTTATACCCCAAATTTCAATTCTAGTTCTTTCATGCTTCCCTTCTCATCTCAAAATACATATGCCTGCAGTGGCGTTCTTCTTGTACTACACTCTGTTAGTTATCCTTTAGTCTCTCTGTGGTAAAAATTTCCAGAGGTATTTATAGATCACTCCTATCACTTGCCCAAGGTAAGCTCTTCATAGTTTAAAAAAAAGATATTTGAAAAATGAAGCCTCAACCAGGAAACCAGCACATAACATTGCAGTATAGTAGTCCTGAAATGCAGAGAAGGCAACGGCAACCCACTCCAGTACTCTTGCCTGGAAAATCCCATGGATGGAGGGTCTAGCCCATGGTGTATCGAAGAGTTGGACACGACTGAGCGACTTCACTTTCACTTTTCACTTTCATGCACTGGAGAAGGAAATGGCAACCCACTTCAGTGTTCTTGCTGGAGAATCCCAGGGACGGCGGAGCCTGGTGGGCTGCCTGCCGTCTATGGGGTTGCACAGAGTTGGACACGACTGAAGCGACTTAGCAGCAGTCCTGAAATGTGTCCACAGAATATTAGTTCCTTGGAACATCAGCACAACTGTGTCTGGGATCAAATAAGTTGGGATATTTGTGGGTTAAACTATATTGACTTAGTTCTTTTTTATTTTTACAATGTTTACTATGCTAAATGTGCACAGTTTATTTCCAAGATGGAGACCAAACTGAAATGTTTCTCAGTCAAAACTGATGGGGAAACTTTGATTGGAGTCTATCTTGGGATGAGCGCTCCGTACAATGTAAGTAGTCCATGGCAGGAATTAAATTCTCAAATAATGACTCAGGTAAGCCTGTTAGTACTTCTCAAATCAAACCACATGGATGACTTACCACACTGTAGGTCATAAGGAGTAACAAGTTAGAAAAAAAAAGAGGACAAAAAGTCTGTCCTGAGTCAAACAGTACAATCATATTCTACATATAACTCCTTTCCCTGTAAGTGGGTGGACAAAAGACATAACAGAATGGCAACCAAGAAGTGGAGCCAAATCATGGGGCTGGGAAAATATCCAAGACAAACAGAGACATGAAGAGCAAATGCTGGCAGTATGAATAGATTATCTAAAAGTTAAATATATTTTCCTTGGAGAGCTGTCTTTAAAGAGCTTGGTGCATGCCAACCTTTTTGAATTGAATAAGAGCTTAAACATGGCCAGTGCCTCGACCAAACATGGGTCACTTTCCAACATATGTCTTCTAATGTGGGTTGGCTGTCCTATTGAGGAACAGTGCTTCTCAGACCTTAGAGTACATATGAAGCAGTTGCAGAATACTCTCAAAACACAGTCTCAGGCTGCCACTCCCCCAAGGACTCTATTCAGTAAGTATTAACATTAGGTGAGCCTGAAAATCTGTTACAGGTTCTACTCTGAGGAAGGCTGATTTAAAACTCAGCAACAGATACAAGATAGACCACAGAGAAAACTTAGAAAGCATGATCAATTTCATTTTAGATTCAATGAATATACACACACACATATATATATATGTTCCATAACTTTGTTTTAACAAAGACATCTGAATCCTCTAAATATCCCTTTTTCATATCTTCTTTATATCACATCCAGGGGCTTCCCTGGTGGCTCAGACAGTAAAGAATCTGCCTACAATGCAGGAGAGCTGGGTTAGATCCCTGGGTTGGGAAGATCCCCTGGAGAAAGAAATAGCTCCCCATTCCAGTATTCCTGCCTGGAGAATTCCATGGACAGAGGTGGTCTGGTATTCCCATCTCTTTAAGAATTTTCCATAGTTTGTTGTGATCCACTCAGTCAAAGGCTTTAGCGTAGTCAGTAAAGCAGAACTAGATGTTTTTCTGGAATTCTCTTGCCCTGGTGGCTCAGAGGTTAAAGCGTCTGCCTCCAGTGCGGGAGACCTTGGTTCGATCCCTAGGTCGGGAATATCCCCTGGAGAAGGAAATGGTAACCCACTCCAGTATTCTTGCCTGGAGAATCCCATGGACAGAGAAGCCTGGTAGGCTACAGTCCACGGGGTCGCCAAGAGTCAGATACGACTGAGCGACTTCACTTTCACTTAGTGGATGTTGGCAATTGATCTCTGGTTCCTCTGCCTTTTCTAAATCCAGCTTGAACATCTGGGAGTTTTTGGTTGAAGTACTGTTGAAGCCTAGCTTGGAGAATTTTGAGCATTACTTTGCTAGCATGTGAGATGAGTGCAACTGTGAAGTAGTTTGAACATTCTTCAGCACTGCCCTTCTTTGGGATTGAAATGAAAGCTGATCTTTTCCAGTCCTGTGGCCACTGCTGAGATTTCCAAATATGCTGGTATATTGAGTGCAGCACTATAACATCATCATCTTTCAGGATTTGAAATAGCTCAGCTGGAATTCCATCACCTCCACTAGCTTTATTTGTAGTGATGCTTCCTAAGACCTACTTGACTTTGCATTTCAAGATGTCTGGCTGTAGGTGAGTGTTCACACCATCGTGGTTATCTGGGTCCTGAAGATCTTTTTTTGTATAGTTCTTCTGTGTATTCTTGATACCTGTTCTTTTTTTTTTTTTTTTTTTTTGACACCTCTTCTTAATATCTTCTGCTTCTGTTAGGTCCATACTGTTTCTGTCCTTTATTGTGCCTATCTTTGCATGAAATATTCCCTTGGTATCTCTAACTTTCTTGAAGAGATCTCTAGTCTTCCCTTTCTATTGTTTTCCTCTATTTCTTTGCATTGCTCACATACGAAGGCTTTCTTATCTCTCCTTGCTATTCTTCGGAACGCTGCATTCAAATGGGTATGTCTTTTCTTTTCTCCTTTGCCTTTCACTTCTCTTCTTTTCTCAGCTATTTGTAAGGCCTCCTCAGACAACCATTTTGCCTTTTTGCATTTCTTTCTCTTGGGGATGGTCTTGATCACCACCCCCTGTACAATGTCACAAACATCCGTTCACAGTTCTTCAGGCACTCTGTCTGTCAGTTCTAATCCCTTGAATCTGTTTGTCACTTCCACTGTGTAATCGTCAGGAATTTGATATACATCATATCTGGATGGCCTAGTGGTTTTCTCTACTTTCCTACTTTCTTCCCAGGGCCAACAGTGTGGAATAGAAGGACATGCTCTTATTTTTTCCTGTGAGAACATCAAAACCGCAACTAGTTGCTGAAAAATGATCAACAGGAGAATGTTGGTTCCTAACAAAAAAAAGCTACCCCACATCCAGGGGCAAAAGAGAAGCCCCAACAAGATGGTAGGAAGGGCACGATTGCATTTCCTTATCATAATTAAAGATAAAATATGAGAACTGGTTTACTAAGCAAGAAAATATAAATCCCTATATTCTGGGGAAGGGAGTCACTGAGCTCTAACGATTCTAGGCCATCCAGGAGGTAAAATGCATGGTTAATCTTAGTATCTAATTTACTATTACATAGTTTAAACTAGGGTTTCCCTCGTGATCCTAACAGTAAATGGCACCTGCCAACGCAGGACATATAAGAGACGTGGGTTCAATCCTTGAATCTGGAAGATTCCCCTGGTGGAGGGGCTGGCAACCCACTCCAGTATTCTTACCTGGAGAATCCCACAGACAGAGGAGCCTGGTGGGCTACAGTCCATAGAGTCGCAAAGAGTCAGACATGACTGAAGTGACTTAAGCATGCACGCAATTTAAACAATAAAACTAATCCAAAACACAGAATGAATTAAGTGAAAAACGTCTGTCAAATGTTTGATGCTCTGTTGGGAACACATGTTCTTGGAGGAAGATATATAACTATTTCAGTGCAATACAAATTCAAGACAGTGCTTATTGCTGTAAACTATTATTTTAAAATGCTAAAGATTAGTTACTCAAATAGGGGTTTGACCATTGTACTCTGAATGCTTCTTCTCCAAATTTGCATATGAGATAAAGGCAGAGCATGGCATGGGCAGAATCAAAAGGTTTTCAAAAGTGTTTAAGGTTTTAAAAGAAACGTATATACTTATCTCTTGTACTTAATGTATATTTATAAAAATAAGCATATGACATGGTACATATGCATATAAGATGTAAACATGGCAATGTAGATAAAAGCCCAATCAACATTTGGGCTGAATGTATTTACATATTATTAAAATAGTCACTGTATGAAGTTTAATAATGCTCTCTGTAATCTACATGACTACCCTTTAGCTGCATGAAAGGGCTAAAAGATTTAATAAGGATTTAATATGACAGCAGAAAATAGCCTCAATTTAAAGTTATTTTATATTCTTTACGAGTTCTTCTTCAGGTGAGCTAAAACTTCTAAATTTAAGAGCATACACTGAATGTGTCATCCTCAAAACAGATGATGGCTAATGAAACAAATATATATGATATCCTAAGGAAGTCAGTTTTAATTAGTGGAAAATCTTAAGTGCACAATATTTTAAAGGCACTTTACAAATTATTTTTAAGGACACTGTAAAAATCAAATCAATGACTGCCAGTGAGTCTGTGAAAACACTTTAATGTTCACACCCCACCCCACTTCTTTCCAACAAGTCAGAGAAATATTTAGAGCAGGGAGAGCAGGGAGCAGATTCAGAAAGTTAATTAATTGCTCAACTTCACACAGCCAGGAAGTGGCAGAACCCAACCAAATACATAAGTTTTCTGACTCACAAATGATAAGATACCTTTTTAATTAAGAGCATTTCCAAACTATGTGTCATTAAACTCCTCAAAGATCATTTAAGAGAACCACTGCATTGGTCAAGTTATTTTTTATGGTGAAATTTTCTTTTAAACAGTCACCTTTACTTTAGCCCAGATTAAATAATCACCCATCCAATTGTAGCAGTTATTCATTTTTCTTAAACAAGTAACTATTGCACACTTACTCTCTGCCAACTGCTGTGCAAATGCCTGGGAATAATGTGGTAAATAGAATCCCTACCCATGTGAAGCTCACTGGAAGTACAGATATCCTATTAAAACAAAGATAAATGTGTTTGCACTCAGAACATATGGAATGAAGTAGAATGATGTATGACAAGTTCAAGTTTCTACTGAAAAACAAAGAAGACATAATCTGGTCTGGGTGGTCACTGAGGTATTGTTTGAAGGGACTTGTACAAGCTGAGAGAGCTGGCCAGGAACAGCTAGGTAGGCTGGAAAGATAAACAGGGGCAGTGATGGTGAAAATTTAAAGAGGATATATCCAAAACATATTTAGGAAGGAAATAAAACTGAATGATAGGTTAGAACTAGGAGGTGATGACACAGAGTCAGAATTAGAAGAATTAGAGAGATTTTACTTAATTAAAAAAAAAAAAACTAGAGTGTATTCATAGGACATCTGTATTCACAAAAGCTAACTGATGTTTCAGGTTAATTACTGTTCTCCACATGTTGAATTTCTGACATAGTTTCTATAAGCATAATTCGGCAACACAAGAATGGCGGAGACTGTCATGCCAAAATGAATTGCCAACATATGCAATTAAAATAAATGTCTATGAGACATAACTGTCAAAATAGTAATTATGACTTGGTGAGCTAGAAACAGTCTGAAAACTTATTTGAAATTAAATTCTTGTCCTCTATTTAGACTCAGTACATTCCAACCAAGGTAATTAAAAAAAACAAAAAAACAAAAAAAAGCACCTAATCAAACTCTTTATTACTGAATATTCAATAACAGGATTCAGATAAACAGTATATAAATGGGAAACACTTTGAGTAGTTTAATGATTCTGAAATCATGTTCTTTTAAAATATATTTCATTTTTGAAAAATAATGAAGAATAAACCACTCTCAATTTTAAAAATTCACAGTCATTTATGACATTCATTATATGCTAATACACTTTCTAAGATAAGAGCACCTTACCAAAGACAAAGTTAGAACTTTTTGTATTAAGGAGCATTTACTAAGCAACCTATTAGATTTAGCAAAGTAGAAAAATCACAGAATTCTGTAAAAATATTATTCAAGAACAAAATATTCTGGCACATACTTCTAGCAAAACTTAAGGAGGTATCATATTTTACCAATTCTGAGAGTCAGATTTTTATTTCTTGTTTTTTTTTTTTAAGATTTTAAAATCTTTGAAATTAAGATGCGTCTTAAAATTGATACTATTCTTTTAAATGCTGGGAAGACAAATAAGGGACATCACATAGTTGCAATTACCTGCTGTTTGTCATAGCTAAGCAAACTATCTTCTTGCCTTAAGCCATGTGCATTGTTGATAAAATAAAGGTTGAGTTTTACTGCTGTATAAATTGTCTTTAAAATGTTTATAGTATGATTCATCACTGAAACAAAAACATATTTATTTTTTGAAATGTATTTCAACAAAGGACAGGAAATAAATTCTGTTTCAATAAAATATTCTTCATTGGTAGGATGACCACAATTACTGATTTTCTTTCAAAGCAACAAATAACGTGCTCTATGAAACATAAGAAAGAAAGATATCCGGAGTTACATGAAGCTGTGTTATATGTTGTTATTGATAGCTGTGCAAAAGAGGTGTCTCACAAGCCATTCCATGTAGCTGAAGGAAGGACCAATTTGCTCAATCCTTCAGAATAGAGGTAAAAATGTTTCAAGGCAATGAGGGACAGATGTGATGGAGTCATGGGTTGAGTGGAACTATCATTAATAAAACTGTCATCATTCTGTTGAAAGCTTTTGGTTTTTTCTTAGTGATATGTGAAATGATACATCTTAAATTAACATCACATTAGAATCAGTCTAATAAAGTTATGAAAGAAGTGAACTATCAGATGGAAAGGTTCTAGTTTCAGCTTTTTAAATGAAAATCTGGGAAACCCTGTTTAGTTTTTAAAACCTCTCTGGGCCCCCATTTCTTCACTTGTAAAATTAAGTTGTCAGGATAGGTCATTGCCAAGACCTTCTATCTCTATGACATTACACATTTTGATTAAATACTTGCAATCTTTTTAAAAGACACATGGGAAAACTTGGTTCACTAAAATGTCTATTCATTTGAAATGCTGCTGCTGCTAAGTCGCTTCAGTCGTGTCCAACTCTGTGCGACCCCATAGACGGCAGCCCACCAGGCTCCACCATCCCTGGGATTCTCCAGGCAAGAACACTGGAGTGGGTTGCCATTTCCTTCTCCAATGCATGAAAGTGAAAAGTGAAAGTGAGGTCACTCAGTCATGTCCAACTCTTAGCCACCCCATGGACTGCAGCCTACCAGGCTCCTCCTCCATCCATGGGATTTTCCAGGCAAGAGTACTTGAGTGGGATGCCATTGCTAATGACTATAAAATAGAAGTAACCAGTAGTTTTCCCTATGAATTTTGAATTTAGACTTTTAAAAGTAAACTATGATGGTATCCATATTAACCGTACAAAAGAGTAAATAGTAAATGAAATACTGGATAAGTGAAGATTTGTACAAATATTTTAAATCTTCACAACTATTTAGAAATCACAATTGTTTGTAAAAAGACTAGATGCAATGGAAAAGAAAGATCAAATCATAACTTTAGTTTAAAACATACCTATCTTTGAGTCTTTGGAAATTTATGAATGTATTGTAAACGAGTTGTGCTATCTATGTGCCAATGATTTTCATTTCACCAGAATATTTATTAAACCTGAATACGTTACTATCTACTAATTTTGAGTAGATGAAAAATTATTATAAAGTAGTTTGATACAAAATATTACCATCAGATAAAAATTTCCATAATAATCTACCAAAGGGAATATATCAAATTTGACTATAAAATCTCATTTAACACAGACAGATACTATGTGAAGTGACAAAAGTCTAGGAGGTTAAAAGAATGTTGTAATGTATGTATTTTAGGTAAAGGTAAGCTCCAGTACCCTTGCCTGGAAAATCCCATGGACGGAGGAGCCTGGTAGGCTGCAATCCATGGGGTCCTGAAGAGTCCGACACGACTGAGCGACTTCACTTTCACTTTTCACTTTCATGCATTGGAGAAAGAAATGGCAACCCACTCCAGTGTTCTTGCCTGGAGAATCCCAGGGACGGGGGAGCCTGGTGGGCTTCCGTCTATGGGGTCACACAGAGTCAGACACGACTGAAGCGACTTAGCAGCAGCAGCAGCAGCAAGCTTTATTTTCAATTTATTTGTTTTAATTGGAGGCTAATTACTTTACAATATTGTGGTGGCTTTTGCCATACATTGACATGAAACAGCCATGGGTGCACACGTGTCCCCCATCCTGAGCCTCCCTCCCATCTCCCTCCCCACCCCATCCCTCTGGGTTGTCCCTGAGCACTAGCTTTGAGTGCCCTGTTTCATGAATCGAACTTGCACTGGTCATCTATTTTACATATGACAATATACATGTTTCAAGATAATCACGATGGCATGATCACTCATCTAGAGCCAGACGTCCTGGAATGTGACGTGAAGAGAACGTTAGAAAGTATCACTACGGACAAAGCTAGCGGAGGTGATGGAATTCCAGTTGAGCTATTTCAAATCCTAAAAGATGATGCTGTGAAAGTGCCGCACTCAATATGCCAGCAAATTTGGAAAACTCAGCAGTGGCCACAGGACTGGAAAAGGTCAGTTTTCACTCCAATCCCAAAGAAAGGCAATGCCAAAGAATGCTCAAACTACCACACAATTGCACTCATCTCACACGCTAGTAAAGTAATGCTCAAAATTCTCTAAGCCAGGCTTCAGCAACACGTGAACTGTGAACTTCCAGATGTTCAAACTGGTTTTAGAAAAGGCAGAGGAACCAGAGATCAAATTGCCAACACCGCTGGATCATGGAAAAAGCAAGAGAGTTCCAGAAAAACATCTATTTCTGCTTTATTGACTATGCCAAAGCCTTTGACTGTGTGGATCACAATAAACTGTGGGAAATTCTGAAAGAGATGGGAATACAAGACCACCTGACCTGCCTCTTGAGAAACCTGTATGCAGGTCAGGAGGCAACAGTTAGAACTGAACATGGAACAACAGACTGGTTCCAAATAGGAAAAGGAGTGCATCAAGGCTGTATATTGTCACCCTGTTTATTTAACTTATATGCAGAGTACATCATGAGAAACGTGGGGCTGGAAGAAACACAAGCTGGAATCAAGATTGCTGGGAGAAATATCAATAACCTCAGCTATGCAGATGACACCACCCTTATGGCAGAAAGTGAAGAGGAACTCAAAAGCCTCTTGATGAAAGTGAAAGTGGAGAGTGAAAAAGTTGGCTTAAAGCTCAACATTCAGAAAACGAAGATCATGGCATCTAGTCCCATTACTTCATGGGAAATAGATGGGGAAACAGTGGAAACAGTGTCAGACTTTATTTTTTGGGGGTCCAAAATCACTGCAGATGGTGACTGCAGCCATGAAATTAAAAGACGCTTACTCCTTGGACGGAAAGTTATGACCAATCTAGACAGCATATTCAAAAGCAGAGACATTACTTTCCCAACAAAGGTCCGTCTAGTCAAGGCTATGGTTTTTCCTGTGGTCATGTATGGAAGTGAGAGTCAGACTGTGAAGAAGGCTGAGCGCCAAAGAATTGATGCTTTTGAACTGTGGTGTTGGAGAAGACTCTTGAGAGTCCCTTGGACTGCAAGGAGATCCAACCAGTCCATTCTGAAGGAGATCAGCCCTGGGATTTCTTTGGAAGGAATGATGCTAAAGCTGAAACTCCAGTACTTTGGCCACCTCATGCAAAGAGTTGACTCGTTGGAAAAGACTCTGAGGCTGGGAGGGATTGGGGGCAGGAGGAGAAGGGGACAACAGAAGATGAGATGGCTGGATGGCATCACTGACTCGATGGACGTGAGTCTGAGTGAACTCCGGCTGTTGGTGATAGACAGGGAGGCCTGGCATGCTGCGATTCATGGGGTCACAAAGAGTCAGACTCAACTGAGCAACTGAACTGAACTGAACTGAACTGAATAATGAGTGATGCTAACTGTGCTTGCTGCTGCTGCTAAGTTGCTTCAGTCGTGTCCGACTCTGTGCGACCCCGTAGACGGAAGCCCACCAGGCTCCCCTGTCCCTGGGATTCTCCAGGCAAGAACACTGGAGTGGGTTGCCATTTCCTTCTCCAATGCATGAAAGTCAAAAGTGAAAGTGAAGTCGCTCAGTCGTGTCCGACTCCTAGCGACCCCATGGACTGCAGCCTACCAGGCTCCTCTGTCCATGGGATTCTCCAGGCAAGAGTACTGCAGTGGGGTGCCATTGCCTTCTCCGAACTGTGCTTAGAAAGTACTAATAATTAAGGTAGATAATTTCACTAGAATATAACTTACCAAAGTCATTGAAAGATTTTATTAGAAAGTATGGAAGTCCCAACAACTGTTTTAAGTACTTTGGAAGAAAATGAGATGAATGGAAATTTTACACAGGTGAATTTATTACTATATAATTCAAGAAACAGTTTAGACTGATTCTTTCTCATAAAAGGCTGTGAATTTCAGTAGTTTTAATTTTAAAATTGTTAAAGGAAAATCATAACGAGGAATGACAGGAATTTGCCAAGAAAAAGATTATATTGTTTGAAAAGGCAGAAAACAATTCAAAAAATCAATCTTAATTTGGCATATATATGATATATATGTTAAAATAAACTAAGAATATGAGATTTAAATAAACATTCAAACAGAGTCAAAGAATAATAGCACTCAACTGACAGGATAACAGTACCTATTAATTCAACCTGAAGTTAAAGATGTTTTTGTCTTGATTTAACTATTTGGAAAATTTTATTGATAAAAATGGCTCACATTCATCTCCACTGGTGCTATTTTTTAGATACTCTCTTTATTTCATCTGAGTCAGATATGCAAGTGCATCAAGAGCCTTGTCTGTCCTGATCATCCTCTTACTATAAGCTTGCATAGGAGGTAACTAGAGCACAGGAGGTACATTAGCTGCTAGATCTCTATGGGTCTGTCTCATTTCTGTAAATACTGACAGCAAAGATACTAACTGCCCCATAGTAAACAGCTTGCAGAGATAGTGTTTCCCACTAGAAGAGAGGGCAAATCTGTCTATCATCCAGTACAATCAATATGATAGCACTCTCCCTAATAAAGTTCAGGTGGATTTGCTTAATATTCATTATGAAAGTTCCAGATTTCCTAAACTCAAGATTCCTTAGCTGTGACACAAACCAACCATGTGTTGTGAGTGGGCCCACCCATGCTATTCCCAGAGTACCTGGGGATGAAGTTCATGTTGCTTGCTGTGCTGTGAGTAATAAAGTCTCTATCTCTGATCCAGGAATATTGTGTCTCCTGCCAGTATCTGCCATGAAACTGCTGCAGGCTAGTTTGTTGGTCTGAAGTTAGTATAAAATCTCACACTCTCCCCATTATTGATAGAAACCTAGACATTTCTCAGAAAAAGTATGGATGCATTTTCCTGGCAATTTGTCCAACTTCTAGGTTTTTAAAGTTATTAAACAGTAATTAGTCTCTTATATAAGTGAAAGTGAAAGTGAAGTCGCTCAGTGGTGTCCGACTCTTTGTGACACCAGGCTCCTCCATCCATGGGATTTTCTAGGCAACCATACTGGAGTGGATTGCCATTTCCTTCTCCAGGGCATCTTCCCAACCTAGGGATTGAACCCAGGTCTTCTGCATTTACCATCATGCTTTACCATCTGAGCCACCAGGGAACCCCTTATATAATTATTCATAAATATATAAATAATATGATTAATTTCATGATTAATTGATTTCTTAAAAAAATATAATTATTGGTTATTTAAGCCCAGATGGATTAAGATTTAGAGGACACACATCAAAAACAGGTCAAACCAGGTTGCCCCCACCAAATTGCTGGCTCCTTCTCATCACCAGTTCAGTTACTAAGGCTTACATCCAAGTGAGGGGGAGAAAAATTTGTGTGAAAATTTCAGATTGAGTCTTGCTAATTAACAACCAAGAGAAGTCATTTAGCATGTCATTTCTAAGATGTCAAAACAAATGCATATCAGTTCTATGAACAAGCTGAGTGAAAAACCTATTAACTACTTAATTATAAACTCTTCCTCATACATTCCCATATATAACTCTTTTGGAGAAAAGTAACGAGTCTCATTTAAGATGTACTAGTGCATGGTGCTGGAGAACACGGCAACCCATTCCAGTATTCCTGCCTGGAGAACCCCATGGACGAGGAGCCTGGCGGGCTGTAGTCTGTGGGGTCGCAAAGAGTCGGGCACAACTGAGCAACTAAGCACAGTGCAGTGCATGGTGAGAAATCATTAAAGCAGGGCTGAACACTGCAAGAGTATGAGGACGGTAACCTTAGAAACAACAAACTGGACCTATTAAGTAAGTCTATTCCATTATGCTTATGGTAATGGTCAAGATCTCTATACAAAACAGTCAGATAATACAACACTTGATCCACCTGAAGATGACAGGAATGCAAAGATAACCTGCCATTGAATCCTGAGAACCTGCTAACATTAGGACAAACCGCCATGAGAAACCAAATCTGTAAGGAAACGAAAACTGTCCATGTTCAGTTCCTAAATCAGACACATTTAATAGATTGTTTCCTTTTGTCATGATAGCAAATTCCACATAATGGATTGCAAGAGCTTTGTACAGTGTAATGTGTGAAAGTCATCAGCTGACCAACTTTCAATGCATACGTTTGTATCACACTGAGAGTATGCAACTAACCATGTGTATATAGGTAAATGACATCACTATACTTTGATTATATCTTCTGCATGTTCCCAGTATCTGATATATCAAGAAAATATATAGGTCTAACTTCGGAATCCTATCCTGAAATCTGACTGTATTCTTGACAGTTCATGGTAAGCAGAACAAAATTCAACAGAATCCTAGCCAATTACCATGAAGTGATTGGGGCTAAGTTTGAAAGTGATAAATAAATGATATGATAGCTGCCAGAGTCAACTTTCTTTTTCCCTGGTAGACAGAAACACCATGGGCCACTCTTAACTAATTCCACAGAGAAGAGGCTCTGCTAAACTTTGACACTGAATATTACAAAAACATATCATCAGACTGCGGAACCTTGATATTTTTCATCATTTAATATTTAATATTTCTTCAGGTAACTAAATAAAATATGTTCCCTCTTATTTTTGAAGGCATTTAAAAATGAAAAGCACTTGTCTCATTTGTAAAAAAATTAAGTTCGGAGTCATGACTTTTCCATCTATGTTCCAATTTCAGCTTCAAGGAACAAAAGCCAATAATTAATAAAGATCTAATATGGCAGGGGTTTCGTGAAAGACGTCAGTAGCATTGTTTCACATTAGCTGTTCGAACAGCCATCAGAGGATAATGACTTTCAGTCACTATCAATCCATAAATTATTCAGTTGCAATTTCCCATAAGTCATTGCTATTACTAGCAGTCATCAAGTCTCCTTTGTTTCTTGAAATTAAACTTGAACAAAACAGTATGACTAATTATCAGTTCATCTTCAAAAGATCCCAGCAATAATTTGCCACTTTGGACATTTAGATTTTATTAGTAATAGATGAAGGCTCTGTATATTTTTAAGTTGTGGTGAACTGCTAAGTAATTGCACACATTTCATTCACCTTACTATCAGTGAAGAGCATTATGCTGCCTAGATGAAGCTAGATTAAACCAATTAAAAAGATGAGACAGTTTTGTTTATCATGTATTTTTATAATTTATCTGACAGCTGTTTCCTGAATACCACTGAAGAATGCATATAAAGCAGATATAACCCCTCTGAATAAAGTGATGCTTCTTTAAATCTCGTTTCGGAATGTATTATCCCCAAACAGGGTTGTTAAATTAATCTTCAATCATAAGATTCAAAATGACACTAAAAACTTCCTGATCTTCCAGATTCTATACTAGTAGTTAATTAGGATTAACTACATGACTGGAAACAGTGCTATTTCAATATCTGTTTTAGCAAGGCCAAACTTTTTAGAATGATATTTAATATGAAAATAGTAATGCAACATATTAATATCTACACTATATATATTGAAGTAGTTGGACCACTTATCTCATTCTAGATGTAGGAATTCCTTTTTTAATACAAAATAAAATGAAAGGATTTTTTTTTTTTGGTGCAGTCTGTTTTACTTTGGTTATGTTGGGTAGTACCAATTTCTCATGTATGGAGGCAGTATAAACACAAAAACTTCTATTTCTAAGGGCCACTCATGTCTACTAACAAATCCATGTAAATTCAGGTAAGGTTGATTGGTATAGTATTGTCTATTTCTACAGATATGCACCTGTAGTAGCTCCACTAAATGGCTTACTTTCTCCTTTAATAGAATCATCTTTTCACAAGGCCATTTTTGCACCTGACTTGCTGTTTGATAAATAGTGTCCTTCAGTATTTAAATTACTCACCACCCTTTTACATTTCCAGACCATAAATGTGAGGCCCTGCTTCAGCACAGGCACAAATAATTGTATACAGTTTTTTATCATCCTAAAAGTTGTCTATCAGCCAACTAAAAACAAACTTCATTTAATGTGAAAGTGAAAGTGTTAGTCGCTCAGTCATGCCCGACTCTTGGCGACCTTATGTATTATGACCCTATGTACTGTAGCCTGCCAGACTCCTCAGTCCATGGAACTCTCCAAGCAAGAACACTGGAGTGGATAGCCATTCCTTTCTCCAGGGGATCTTTCCGATCCAGGGATTGAACCTGGGTCTCCCACATTGTAGGCAGATCCTTTACCATCTGAGCCACCAAGGAAGCCCATTTAATATAACTAAAACTGTATCAAGAAAACTAGTATGTATCACCCTCCTTGTCTGAAGTCTTCATTTCTCAGGGCAAGGAAAGGATTGTGTTTCAGTAAAGATCAATTTAACCTCTTTTTCTCAATTCTCTAAAATCATTAATTGTCTCTTGGAAACTCTTGATTTAAACCAGTAATAATAACACTTCATTGTTTAACATATGGGAATGAACAAAAGTTTTCATTCTAAGACATGATATATGACCACAACACACAAAGAGAATTTGTGTGATGTTTCAAAGTTCCCACTCAGTGAATTTTCACTTTATTTGCATAAAAATGACTGCTATGTACACGTACCAGAAAGTGAAATGTCTACTTTAAGTTCAGTTCTGATCCATAAGGAAACACTACATGTGGCAATGAAAGAAACCTCAGAATAAGAATATTCCCTATTGAAATCAGGGGAAAAACGAAACTAAAACAAAAGAAATGCCTGGTACTACAAATTATTTTAGAATTTATGAAACATTTTTTAAAAAATCAAGAATTATTAAATTGCATTCTACTGTATGAGGCTCTAAAATAAATAGAGTGCTTCTGAAACTGCAAATACAGATATTTAACTAAAATAACACGTGTACACCCGTGGCAGATGCATGTTGATATATGGCAAAACCAATACAATATTGTTAAGTAAAAAAAAAATAATAAAAATAAATAAAAAATAAAAATAAATAAAATAATCCTAAGAAGAAGGAAAAAAGTAAAATAATTTTAAAAAATAATACTATTCCACTGGCTGCTTTCTAATAAACTCACTGAAAATATGGCTACAAAGGGGTAGGAACACAACAGGAACATAAATAAAATCAGAAACTTACAAATGTTCCAGGTTACAGCTCAAAGTGAACTGAGACTTATGAAAACTACTATGGACAATAACATTAACATAAAAGGCGTGATCTTAAAAAGAAAACAGCCAAGGAGGCGATGGGTCAGATGACAACACAGCATTAATACATATTAGGTCAAACTTCAACCTCTCAACTGCTCTTTCAATCCTCTCAAAGAAAATCTCAAATCACATATAGAACTAAAATTATAAATATATTCCATCTTTTACTTAAGTGGGCCATTTTAAATATTGCTAACATTTTTCCTTTGGATGTTCCCTACTAGCCTAAGGTAAACCATTGGCCTAGGGACTAAATTTGTCTTAGATGTACTGCAAAGAGAGAAACTAAAGAATGGTCAGTTTCTGACATGAAAATATTATTTATGCAAGAAGCCAAAGCCTTTAAAACCAGAAAACTCTAGAAAACTCTCTTCTTCCACAAACTCCATTTGTGCATGTCAAAAACTAAACATGAAGAAGTGAGAGGTTCAGAGAATTAACCAACCATAGAGGAGACTATTTTCCTCATCGCTAATACTTGGCTGACTTTTTTTATAGGGATAAATTTGATTTGGGGAAAGTAAGAACAATTCTTTCCCATTGTGCAAAATTCCTTGGCAGGTACATGAAGTAAGGTGAGAGAATATATGTTCTGACTTCCAATTTTGGGATTTGACCTGCAACATTCCAACCTGGTACTGAGGAGAAGGAAGAAGAGAAAAGGGAGGTGTGTGAAAGCCAGAGCAAAAAGGAAAGGGGTAAAAGATGAAGAACAGAGGGAAGGAGAAGGATAAAGGAAGAAATTAAGTCTGCATTCTTATGAGATGGGTTAAATCAATGGCTCATGAGTGTGCCTCTGAGGAATAATTCTGAACTCAAAATTTCAGCTTCACAACTTACTAGTCATGGATCTTGAGAAAAGTCAACTTATCTAAGGTTGAGTTCAACGATATGCAAAATATGACCAATACCTATCTCACAGACTTTCTTCACAAATCAAATAAATTAATATACATGCAACAAAGATTTTATTTATAAATATACACACACAACAGTATGTGAACCAAGAACTTCCAGATGTACCAGCTGAATTTAGAAAAGGCAGAGGAACCAGAGATCAAATTACCAACATCTGTTGGATCACAGAAAAAAAGCAAGAGAATCCCAGAAAAATATCCACTTCTGCTTCCTTGACTACACTAAAGCATTTGACTGTGTGGATCACAACAAACTGTGGAAAATCTTTCAAGAAATGGTAATACCAGACCATTATACCTGCCTCCTGAGAAACCTGTATGCAGGTCAAAAAGCAACAGTTAGAACTGGGCTTGGAACAACAGACTGGATCAAAATTGGGAAAGAAGTACATCAAGACTGTATACTGTCACTTAGCTTTTTTAACTTATATATAGAGTACATCATGCAACATGCCAGGCTGAATGTGTTACAAGCTGGAATTAAGACTTCTGGGAGGAGGGAGGAGCCAAGATGGCGGAGGAGTAGGACGGGGAGAACACTTTCTCCCCCACAAATTCATCAAAAGAGCATTTAAACGTCGAGTAAATTCCACAAAACAACTTCTGAATGCCGGCAGAGGACATCAGGCACCCAGAAAAGCAACCCAACTCTTCGAAAGGAGGTAGGAAAAAATATTAAAAACAAAAAAAAAGAGACAAAAGAGGGAGGGACGGAGTTCCGTCCCGGGAAGGGAATCTTAAAAAGAGAGAAGTTTCCAAACATCAGGAAACCTTCTCACTGCCGAATCTGTGCCGAGCTTTGGAAGCACAGAGGGCAACATAACAGGGAGAAGAAATAAATAAACAATTTAAAACTCACAGATTGCGAGCCCTACAGTAACTCCCCCAGCAGAGAAGCAGCGCAGACGCCTGCATCCGCCATTAGCAAGCCGGGGCTGGGCAGGGAGGCGCGGCGTGGGCTGCATCGCTGAGAGTAAGAATCTGGCCTGAATACCCTGAGCGCTATCTGAGCGAAATAATTTGGGCTAGCAAACCAGACTGTGGGATACCTACCACGCGAAAAGCCAGCCCTAACCTAAGACCGCCAGGCCCGCGCACGAAACAAAGGACTGAACAGAGATAGCCGGCTGCAGACCTTCCCCCTCCGGTGACAGGCAGCCAGAGCCGGAAGGGGGCAATCGCAGCCCCAGAGAGACATTATCTATAAAATTGTAAGCAGGCTTCTTTGCTAACTAGAACTTCTTGGGGGTCTGGACGGTCAACATCTGCCTGAGAAGGTGCGCCGGTTTTACATCCAGATAACCGAGTGGCGGGGAGGCGATAAGTCGCAGCATTGGCGCTCGCCTGGGAAGAGCAAATTGGCGCTCGGACCTGGGAAGAGCACAAAACGCAGGCCCAACTGAGTCTGTGCCTCTGAGGACTACCCGAGTGCCTGAACCTGAGCGGCTTGGACCTGGGAGGTGCATGCAGCCCAGGGCCAGCCTCGGATTGTTCCCGGCGGAACAACCTAGAGTCCGAGCAGTGTGGACAGGGAGGCTACACGCGCCGTGAGCGGGGGCAGACCCAGGGTGGCTGAGGCACTGCGAGCCCACGCCAGTGTTATTTGTTTGCAGCATCCCTCCCTTCCTCCCCACAGCGCGACTGAACAAGTAAGCCTAAAAAAAAAAAAAAAAAAGTGTCCTCCACCGTGCCCTTTGAGTCAGGGCGGAAACCAGATACTGAAGAGACTAGCAAACAGAAGAAGATATAACAGAGGGAAACGCCTTGGAAGCTACAGGCAATAGATCAAAACCCTGTGGTTACTACAGACTACATAGGAAGGGGCCTATAGATCTTGAGAAATATAAATCTGACCAAGGAACTAGCCAAAAATGAACTGAACCCACAACACCCACAAAAAAAAAAACAAAAAAGTCCTAGATATATTTTTATTATTTTTACGATCTTTCTTTTTTTTTTTAATTAAAAAAAAAAAAAATTTAAGTCCTCTATTGTTCCTTTAATTTTCACTTTTATAACCTATTACTTTGCAAAAAAAAAAAAAAAAGACCCTATTTTTTTCTTCTTCAGCAAACTTCATATATATATATTTTATAATTTTTTGACCTTGGTTTTTTTTTTTTTTTTTGGTCTTTGTTTTTTTCTTCTTTTCTTTAACATTGTATTTTTGAAATTCCAAACTCTACTCTAGATTTTTAATTTTCGCTTTTTGGTATATGTTATCAATTTTGTACCTATAGTTTTTTTTTATATAATTTCTGTGACTTTTTTTTTTTTTCTTTTTTCTTCTTCTCTGTTTCTTTCTCTTCTTCTTTTATATAACATTGTATATCTGAAATTCCAAACTTTACTCTAGATTTTTAATTTATGCTTTTTGGTATTTGATATCAATTTTGTACCTGTATTTTCTTTATAACTTTTGTGACATTGTTCGTATTTGTTTGTTTGTTTTCTCTCTTTATTTTTCTTCTTCTTCTTCTTCTTTTTTTTTTTTTTTAAACATTGTATTTTTGAAATTCCAAACTCTACTCTAGATTTTTAATTTTTGCTTTCTGGTATTAGTTATCAATTTTGCACCTGTACTTTCTTTATAATTTTCGCGACCTTGTTTGTTTTTGTTTGTTCGTTCTTTCTCTCTTTCTTTTCCTTCTTCTTTTCTTTAACGTCGTATTTTTGAAATTCCAAACTCTACTCTAGATTTTTAATTTTTGCTTTTATGTATTTGTTACCAATTTTGTACCTTTAAGGACCCAATCTTCAGGACCCATTTTTCACTAGGGAGTGAGATTACTGGCTTGACTGCTCTCTCTCCCTTTGGACCCTCCTTTTTCTCCACCAGGTCGCCTGTGTCTCCTCCCTAACCCCTCTCTACTCTACCCAACTCTGTGAATTTCTGTGTGTTCCAGACGGTGGAGAACACTTAGGGAACTGATTACTGGCTGGATCTGTCTCCCTCCTTTTCATTCCCCCCTTTTATCCTTCTGGCCACCTCAGTTACCTTCCTCCTTCTCTTCTCTGTATAACCCCGTGAACATCTCTGAGTGGTCCAGTTGTGGAGTGCACATAAGGAAGTGACTACTGGCTAGCCCACTCTCTCCACTATTGATTCACCTCATCTCATTTGGGTCACCTCTAACTCCCTCCTCCCTCTTCTCTTCTCCATGTAACCCTGTGAACCTCTCTGAGTGACCCTCACTGTAGAGAAACTTATCATCTTTAATGTAGATGTTTTATCAATGGTGTTATATAGAAGGAGAAGTTTTGAAACTACTGTAAAAATAAGACCGATAATCGGAAGCAGGAGACTTAAGTCCAAACCCTGACTCCAGGGAACTCCTGACTCCAAGGAACATTCATTGACAGGAGCTCATCAAATGCCTCCATACCGACACTGAAACCAAGCACCACACAAGGGCCAATAAGTTCCAGGGCAAGACATACCAAGCAAATTCTCCAGCAACAAAGGAACACAGCCCTGAGCTTCAAGATACAGGCTGCCCAAAGTCACCCCAAAACTATAGACATCTCATAACTCATTACTGGACATTTCATTGCACTCCAGAGAGAAGAAATACAGCTCCACCCACCAGAACACCGACACAAGCTTCCCTAACCAGGAAACCTTGACAAGCCACCTGTACAAACCCACACACAGTGAGGAAAAGCCACAATAAAGAGAACTCCACAGACTGCCAGAATACAGAAAGGACACCCCAAACTCAGCAATTTAAACAAGATGAAGAGACAGAGGAATACTCAGCAGATAAAGGAACAGGATAAATGCCCACCAAACCAAACAAAAGAGGAAGAGATAGGGAATCTACCTGATAAAGAATTCCGAATAATGATAGTGAAATTGATCCAAAATCTTGAAACTAAAATGGAATCACAGATAAATAGCCTGGAGACAAGGATTGAGAAGATGCAAGAAAGGTTTAACAAGGACCTAGAAGAAATAAAAAAGAGTCAATATATAATGAATAATGCAATAAGTGAAATTAAAAACACTCTGGAGGCAACAAATAGTAGAATAACAGAGGCAGAAGACAGGATTAGTGAATTAGAAGATAGAATGGTAGAAATAAATGAATCAGAGAGGATAAAAGAACAACGAATTAAAAGAAATGAGGACAATCTCAGAGACCTCCAGGACAATATTAAACGCTACAACATTCGAATCATAGGGATTCCAGAAGAAGAAGACAAAAAGAAAGACCATGAGAAAATACTTGAGGAGATAATCGTGGAAAACTTCCCTAAAATGGGGAAGGAAATAATCACCCAAGTCCAAGAAACCCAGAGAGTACCAAACAGGATAAACCCAAGGAGAAACACCCCAAGACACATATTAATCAAATTAACAAAGATCAAACACAAAGAACAAATATTAAAAGCAGCAAGGGAAAAACAACAAATAACACACAAGGGAATTCCCATAAGGATAACAGCTGATCTTTCAATAGAAACTCTTCAAGCCAGGAGGGAATGGCAAGACATACTTAAAATGATGAAAGAAAATAACCTACAGCCCAGATTATTGTACCCAGCAAGGATCTCATTCAAGTATGAAGGAGAAATCAAAAGCTTTTCAGACAAGCAAAAGCTGAGAGAATTCTGCACCACCAAACCGGCTCTCCAACAAATACTAAAGGATATTCTCTAGACAGGAAACACAAAAACGGTGTATAAACTCGAACCCAAAACAATAAAGTAAATGGCAACGGGAACATACTTATCAGTAATTACCTTAAATGTAAATGGGTTGAATGCCCCAACCAAAAGACAAAGACTGGCTGAATGGATACAAAAACAAGACCCCTACATATGTTGTCTACAAGAGACCCACCTCAAAACAGGGGACACATACAGACTGAAAGTGAAGGGCTGGAAAAAGATTTTCCATGCAAATAGGGACCAAAAGAAAGCAGGAGTAGCAATACTCATATCAGATAAAATAGACTTTAAAACAAAGGCTGTGAAAAGAGACAAAGAAGGTCACTACATAATGATCAAAGGATCAATCCAAGAAGAAGATATAACAATTATAAATATATATGCACCCAACACGGGAGCACCACAGTACGTAAGACAAATGCTAACAAGTATGAAAGGAGAAATTAACAATAACACAATAATAGTGGGAGACTTTAATACCCCACTTACACCTATGGATAGATCAACTAAACAGAAAATTAACAAGGAAACACAAACTTTAAACGATACAATAGACCAGTTAGACCTAATTGATATCTATAGGTCATTTCATCCCAAAACAATGAATTTCACCTTTTTCTCAAGTGCACATGGAACCTTCTCCAGGATAGATCACATGCTGGGCCATAAAGCTAGCCTTGGTAAATTCAAAAAAATAGAAATCATTCCAAGCATTTTTTCTGACCACAATGCAGTAAGATTAGATCTCAATTACAGGAGAAAAACTATTAAAAATTCCAACATATGGAGGCTGAACAACACGCTGCTGAATAACCAACAAATCACAGAAGAAATCAAAAAAGAAATCAAAATTTGCATAGAAACGAATGAAAATGAAAACACAACAACCCAAAACCTGTGGGACACGGTAAAAGCAGTCCTAAGGGGAAAGTTCATAGCAATACAGGCACACCTCAAGAAACAAGAAAAAAGTCAAATAAATAACCTAACTCTACACCTAAAGCAACTAGAAAAGGAAGAAATGAAGAACCCCAGGGTTAGTAGAAGGAAAGAAATCTTAAAAATTAGAGCAGAAATAAATGCAAAAGAAACAAAAGAGACCATAGCAAAAATCAACAAAACCAAAAGCTGATTCTTTGAAAGGATAAATAAAATTGACAAACCATTAGCCAGACTCATCAAGAAACAAAGGGAGAAAAATCAAATCAACAAAATTAGAAACGAAAATGGAGAGATCACAACAGACAACACAGAAATACAAAGGATCATAAGAGACTACTATCAACAATTATATGCCAATAAAATGGACAACGTGGAAGAAATGGACAAATTCTTAGAAAAGTACAACTTTCCAAAACTGGACCAGGAAGAAATAGAAAATCTTAACAGACCCATCACAAGCACGGAAATTGAAACTGTAATCAAAAATCTTCCAGCAAACAAAAGCCCTGGTCCAGACGGCTTCACAGCTGAATTCTACCAAAAATTTAGAGAAGAGCTGACACCTATCCTGCTCAAACTCTTCCAGAAAATTGCAGAGGAAGGTAAACTTCCAAACTCATTCTATGAGGCCACCATCACCCTAATACCAAAACCTGACAAAGATCCCACAAAAAAAGAAAACTACAGGCCAATATCACTGATGAACATAGATGCAAAAATCCTTAACAAAATTCTAGCAATCAGAATCCAACAACACATTAAAAAGATCATACACCATGATCAAGTGGGCTTTATCCCAGGGATGCAAGGATTCTTCAATATCCGCAAATCAATCAATGTAATACACCACATTAACAAATTGAAAAATAAAAACCATATGATTATCTCAATAGATGCAGAGAAAGCCTTTGACAAAATTCAACATCCATTTATGATAAAAACTCTCCAGAAAGCAGGAATAGAAGGAACATATCTCAACATAATAAAAGCTATATATGACAAACCCACAGCAAACATTATCCTCAATGGTGAAAAATTGAAAGCATTTCCTCTAAAGTCAGGAACAAGACAAGGGTGCCCACTTTCACCATTACTATTCAACATAGTTTTGGAAGTTTTGGCCACAGCAATCAGAGCAGAAAAAGAAATAAAAGGAATCCAAATTGGAAAAGAAGAAGTAAAACTCTCACTATTTGCAGATGACATGATCCTCTACATAGAAAACCCTAAAGAATCCACCAGAAAATTACTAGAAATAATCAATGACTACAGTAAAGTTGCAGGATATAAAATCAACACACAGAAATCCCTTGCATTCCTATACACTAATAATGAGAAAACAGAAAGAGAAATTAAGGAAACAATTCCATTCACCATTGCAACGGAAAGAATAAAATACTTAGGAATATATCTACCTAAAGAAACTAAAGACCTATATATAGAAAACTATAAAACACTGGTGAAAGAAATCAAAGAGGACACTAATAGATGGAGAAATATACCATGTTCATGGATTGGAAGAATCAATATAGTGAAAATGAGTATACTACCCAAAGCAATTTATAGATTCAACGCAATCCCTATCAAGCTACCAACAGTATTCTTCACAGAGCTAGAACAAATAATTTCACAATTTGTATGGAAATACAAAAAACCTCGAATAGCCAAAGCGATCTTGAGAAAGAAGAATGGAACTGGAGGAATCAACCTACCTGACTTCAGGCTCTACTACAAAGCCACAGTTATCAAGACAGTATGGTACTGGCACAAAGACAGAAATATTGATCAATGGAATAAAATAGAAAGCCCAGAGATAAATCCACGCACATATGGACACCTTATCTTCGACAAAGGAGGCAAGAATATACAATGGATTAAAGACAATCTCTTTAACAAGTGGTGCTGGGAAATCTGGTCAACCACTTGTAAAAGAATGAAACTGGACCACTTTCTAACACCATACACAAAAATAAACTCAAAATGGATTAAAGATCTAAACGTAAGACCAGAAACTATAAAACTCCTAGAGGAGAACATAGGCAAAACACTCTCCGACATACATCACAGCAGGATCCTCTATGACCCACCTCCCAGAATATTGGAAATAAAAGCAAAAATAAACAAATGGGACCTAATTAACCTAAAAAGCTTCTGCACATCAAAGGAAACTATTAGCAAGGTGAAAAGACAGCCTTCAGAATGGGAGAAAATAATAGCAAATGAAGCAACGGACAAACAACTAATCTCAAAAATATACAAGCAACTCCTACAGCTCAACTCCAGAAAAATAAACGACCCAATCAAAAAATGGGCCAAAGAACTAAATAGACATTTCTCCAAAAAAGACATACAGATGGCTAACAAACACATGAAAAGATGCTCAACATCACTCATTATCAGAGAAATGCAAATCAAAACCACTATGAGGTACCATTTCACACCAGTCAGAATGGCTGCGATCCAAAAGTCTACAAATAATAAATGCTGGAGAGGGTGTGGAGAAAAGGGAACCCTTTTACACTGTTGGTGGGAATGCAAACTAGTACAGCCACTATGGAGAACAGTGTGGAGATTCCTTAAAAAACTGGAAATAGAACTGCCTTATGATCCAGCAACCCCACTGCTGGGCATACACACTGAGGAAACCAGAAGGGAAAGAGACACGTGTACCCCAATGTTCATCGCAGCACTGTTTATAATAGCCAAGACATGGAAGCAACCTAGATGTCCATCAGCAGATGAATGGATAAGAAAGCTGTGGTACATATACACAATGGAGTATTACTCAGCCATTAAAAAGAATACATTTGAATCAGTTCTAATTAGGTGGATGAAACTGGAGCCTATTATACAGAGTGAAGTAAGCCAGAAGGAAAAACATAAATACAGTATACTAACGCATATATATGGAATTTAGAAAGATGGTAACAATAACCCGGTGTACGAGACAGCAAAAGAGACACTGATGTATAGAACAGTCTTATGGACTCTGTGGGAGAGGGAGAGGGTGGGAAGATTTGGGAGAATGGCAATGAAACATGTAAAATATCATGTAGGAAACGAGTTGCCAGTCCAGGTTCGATGCATGATGCTGGATGCTGGGGGCTGGTGCACTGGGACGGCCCAGAGGGATGGTATGGGGAGGGAGGAGGGAGGAGGGTTCGGGATGGGGAGCACATGTATACCTGTGGCGGATTCATTTTGATATTTGGCAAAACTAATACAATTATGTAAAGTTTAAAAAATAAAATAAAATTAGAGAAAAAAAAAAAGAAAACTAAAAAAAACAAAACAAACAAAAAAAAAGACTTCTGGGAGAAATATCAACAACCTCAGATATGCAGATGATACCATCCTAATGGCAGAAAGTGAAGAAGAACTAAAGAGCTTCTTGATGAAGAAGAAAGAGGAGACTGAAAAAGTTGGCTTCAAACTCAACATTCAAAAGATGAAGATCATGGCATTTGGTCTCATTACTTCATGGCAAATAGATGGGGAAAAAATGGAAACAGTGACAGACTTTATTTTGGGGGGGCTTCAAAATCACTGTAGAGAAACAGTGAGAGACCTTATTTTCTTGGGTCCCAAAATCATTGTGGACAGTGACTGCAGCCATGAAATTAAAAGATGCTTGCTACTTGGAAAAAAAGCTATGACAAACCTAGACACCATATTAAAAAGGAGGGACATCACTTTGCCGACAAAGATCCATATAGTCAAAGCTTTGGTTATTCCAGTAGTCATGTATGGATGTGAGGGTTGGACCAAAAAAAAAAAAAAAAAAAAGGCTGAGCATTGAAGAATTAATGCATTTGAATTATAGTGCTGGAGAAGACTCTTGAGAGTCCCTTGGACTGCAAGAAGATCAACCAGTCAATACTAAGGGAAATCAACCCTTAATATTCATTGGAAGGACTGATGCTGAAGCTGAAGCTGCAATACTTTGGCTGCCTGGTGAGAACAGCCGACTTATTGGAAAAGACCCCTGATGCTGGGAAAGACTGAGGGGAGGAGGAGAAGGGGACGACAGAGGATGAGATGGTTGGATGGCATCACCGACTCAACAGACATGAATTTGAGCAAACTCTGGGAAACAGTGAAGGACAGGGAAGCTTTGTGTGCTGCAGTCCATGGGGCTGCAAAGCACTGGACATGACTTAGCAACTGAACACCACCACCACACACATATAAAGCACCAGTTCTTCATAGAGTGTAAATAGCAAAGCTTTGCTCAATAAAGACTCCAGAGAATTTGGCAATAGAAATTATGAGTGGTAACTAAGGAGAGATGAATCGTAGGCAGAGTGGAAGCAGAACAAATGGAAACCCTTGGCAATTATGAAAAAGAGGGTGAGGAATAAGTGCCAACACCAACACAGTGCCAGAAAGCAACACAGTAATCATGTGCCCCACTTCTGTGCATAAGTATCTTTAGAGGACCTGAAAGCTTTCAGAAGGTTCAGTCTCAGTAAACTTCCTATGAAATCAGGTCTTCAACATTCATCTGTGTGTATGAAAATAGCTGAAAGAGACAGAAGCAAACCTCATAGGAGTAAGCACTTTGGGGCCTCAGAGGAAAGCCCGGAGAGAAAGTGGACATGCTAAGCCACAGAATTAGAGGTTAATCAAAGTTAAAAATAACTCTGAGATGGAGGACTGTGGCCCAGCTAACAACTAAGACTGAGGTTTACATATGTAAATTGATTCCAAAAGACAGATGAGGACAATGATGATGAATTTCTAATAAGACCCAGTAATTATACATTAAGTAAACTTGCAGACATGGTACTCGTTAATTTAAGCAAGGCATTTAATTAAGTCCCTAATTATATCTTATGGACAAGGCAGAGGAATGAGATGGGGGAAGTAAGAAACACCCTAAGAGTCATGAATCTATACCCAAACATTTTGCACCCAAATAATGATTAATGAATCAATCTGAAGTTGGAGGGAAAGTGCTGTAACATCAAGTTCTATGACTTAATCAACCTGCAAACAATCCCAAACCAGGAAGGAGAACAAACGTGTGTGTAGGATGAGATCATCAGAAAAATTAATATATTTTTCTATGCTGTGGACAGAATTAAAGCCTTGTACTTACATTTAAAAAATCAATTATATAAGTATAGAAGGAGAATCATCTTACTTGATAGCACTTCATGTAAAAATATAAAATAAACCCTGGGCTATATATGGTCACAAGTTCAATGTGATATGGTTGTGGAGGGAGCCAGTGTCATTGAGGCTGCATCAATATCAGCCAACAAAGGCCCTTTCAATTTATGGGAGCCGATCACTGTATTCAATCCTGTAATCACTTATTATTCCTAGTTCTTATTTCTGTGCTGTCAGTGAAAATTTAGATGATTAGAGGGAAATATCTGGGCAGTATGAGGTCTTAAAGCTATTTGAGACATAATTGAGGCAAGTGTGGAAACTGCTTCATTAAGAATGAAGCCTCAATGAGACCTGCCAACTTTCTTCAAATAAGGGCAAGTTTGTTGCGAGGTACATTTGTTCTCTGCTTTGCTAAAGAACAGAACCAGCCCAGCTGGAAATGTTAGACAGACCCATCTGGCTCAGTGCAGGAAGATCAGACCGTGAGAATAAGAGGGTGAGATGCGGCTGTAGAGCCAGCTATAACTCAGTCTTTCACAATTCGAGAATCAACAGGAATTTTTTAGCACCTTCTTTCTGCCCGGCACTGCTTAGTAATAAGTTGGAGTTGATATTAAAAACAATTAACAATTGCACGGCATGAGCACTGACCAGTCAGAAGGGACACCTGATCCATCAGAAAGGATGCCAATGAGAAACAGCAGTATGACCATTCTGGTACATACCACATCTCAGCTCAAGATTAACAATGGAAGGAGCAAAGGTCCACACTAACACACCTGCTGTATTGGAAGTGTAAACGAATATATTGGAATGCAGCAGCACTGAAAAAATGAAAAGGCTTAAAAATCAAACAGAATTTGAGAGCAAGCTTGATGAAGATCTAGGTGAACCAGCAGGTGAAGGAAACATAGAAATTTCAACAATATCTGGTATGTATAAGGAACAATGTCAAAATTACTATATCATCATGAAGGTGGGAGTGAGTGGCAGGTGGTAAGATTATAAAGGCAAACAGAGGCCAGGTCATGAAGGGTTATGTGTACTATACATACAGCACATGGGCTACCCTTTGGGCAAGCAATATGATCAAAATCATTTAAAGACCATACCTTTCTAATGGCATTGAAAAAGACTGACTAATAAGGCTACCTGAATGTTCATTGGAAGAACTGAAGCTGGAGCTCCAATACTTTGACCACCTGGTATGATGAGCCGACTCATTGGCAAAGACTCTGATGCTAGGAAAGACTGAAGACAGGAGGAGAAAGGGGCAGCAGAGGATAAGATGGTGAGATAGCATCACCGACTCAATGGACATGAATCTGAGCGAAGTCCGGGATACAGTGAAGGACGGGGAGCCTGGGGTGCTACAGCCCACGTGGTTGCAAAGAATTGGACATGGTTTAGCAGTAACAATAAAGCTACTGCGCCCATTTGGAACTGGCATAGACTAAGGAAACAGTATAAGAAGCGCAAGGAGGAAACACTGAATCACTGTGTTGTATACCTGAAACTGATAATAATATTGTAAGTCAACTATATTTCAAATAGAAAAGGATGAAGGAGGTCACTGACTCAAGCAGGATGACACAAAGATTCCTTGGAGCACTCACTGAGACAAGAACATAGGGTGGGAGGCACCTATGAGGGACTATAGAAAATAACAAATTACACGTTTTCAGTCTGAACACCCCATAGAATATTAAAGAGGAAATATATAGTTAGGTAGGGAATTTGAGAGAGTGTCTACAGTTATAAATTTCAGAATGACTACATCTGAAACTACCCTGAAAAAAGTATACAGGAGAAGAAGAAAAAAGCTGAGGTTAGAATGAAACTTAAGAAAACTAATATTTGAATACTGCATTGAGCAAGTGGTGGCACTGGTGGTAAAGAAAGAACTCATCTGCCAATGCAGGAAACATAAGAGATGCAGGTTCAGCCCCTGGGTTGGGGAGGTCCCCTGGAGGAGGGCATGACAACCCACTCCAGTATTCTTGCCTGGAGAACCCCACGGACAGAGGAGCTTAGCAGGCAACGGGTTCATAGGACCTCTAAGAGTCAGACATGACTGAAGCAACATGCATGTGTTGAAGAAGAGAAACCTGCAAAGGATACTATGGCCACAGCTTTCTAAGTAAGTGACTCTGCCTCAGACAACTTCAATTTCCTCAAATTACAACTTGGAGATAATAATACATCACATGCAGGGTAATAGCCAGCATGTATAGTCACCTTCCCAAACATTAGATCTCTTCTTTCTTTGGGGCATATTTGGAGTCTGAGCTAATGTTGACCAGCTCAGAGTAACTCATTTACAAATCAACTTGAAAATTTCATATTAAAAATTTTTTTTTGAAACAAACTTGTGGTGTAAGCGGGGAGCACAGGTTCTGAAGTAAGATACATCTGGATTTCTGACCTGACTCTGGACAACTCACTTCACCTGTCTAAATGTGCTTCCTCAGTTGTAGAATGGGTACAGCTGTGCCTCCCTTACAGGCATTCTGTTGCTTAAGGACAGAAGCATAAGCAGTTCACTTCACTCTGCATCTGCAATTCAGCAGGTACTCGTAAGTCTTAGTTCTTTCTCCATTGCACCTCTTCTCGAGTCTACTGTACAGACGTAATACAAGATGTCCTTAATGACTCAGTGTTATCATTATGAACATCAGTTAATGTTACGTGTCTGAGATGCAGCTGCAGCTGCAAATGTAACAGAACATCAGGTGAAATGAGCCACTCCTGTAACACACAGTTGACTTGCCTAATTTTGTCATATGCATGATATTGAATCGGCAGCATCTTGAGATGATTTACCAGGCACCCAAAAACGTGAACAGCTGCCTTTCTAAGATTCGATATCATATAAGGGAGATGAACGGATGGTAAAGTGATTCATCAACCTTTCAAACATGTGTGTGTTCTTTTACAGCTAACACAACTCGTTTATGTGTCTGGCCTTGTCTTTTATAGATGACGTTTGGAATCTCTGCTGTACCCGCTGTATTCCACAGCACTACAACTCCGCTCTGTTCTCCTCCATTTGTGGCCCATTATCTTACAATGCTTTGGAGCTTAAGCCTGCACTAGAGATGGCAAAGGATCTCTCCTGGATAATTCCTCATTCCAGTCACAGTCTCCATTGCCTATGAATCTACATTTCATTCCACTGTGACCCTACTCTGGCCCTCCCCCCAGTTCAGCAGCCCAAAATAGCAGGACCAAAATGAATGGCCAGCTGACTCCTGGTCTAGCAAATGACACATCTATACAGCTCTCAAAGGATGAGCTATTTGAATTCTTTGCTTTCAAAACAAATAAAGGGATGCTTGGGGCTGCTGCACTGGGACGACCCAGAGGGATGGTACGGGGAGGGAGGAGGGAGGAAGGTTCAGGATGGGGAACACGTGTATACCTGTGGCAGATTCATGTTGATATATGGCAAAACCAATACAATATTATAAAGTTAAAAAATAAAAATAAAAAACAAATAAAGGGAAACACCAAGAAATAATGCCAATCAGTAACAAGTTAATGGTGACATAAGGTTATATGTAATCCAAAGTTTGGAGGCTCCAGAAAGGATAAAACAAAGAGAAGGAGAAGGCAGCTGGTGATGAACAGAGGGTGAATTAGATGTGTGGAGATGGGAAGAGCCTGTGAGTGAGAGAGGTGAGGAGGGAAGGAGATGAGGGGACCAGAGGAGGAGAAACACATTCATCTTTAGAGATGCCTTGAGTCCTGTGTACTCTAAATATCCATTTTCACTGTGTGTTTTTCTTTAAAATGCATGGCTTTTTTTTTTTTTTCCTCTTGAGGTTACTTAATAGGATCTTTGTTTGGTTTTTCAATCAATGTAGCCTGATTGATACATCACAATGATATTAAACCCAGCTTGTAATGCTTCAGTCAAGTTCATCTTGTATAAAGTGCTGAACTGTGATGGCTGCCATGGCTTTTGATGGACCTTGGAGATTTAAGTTCAGGTGAACCTCCTCCTCCCGGGGCTTCCCAAGTAGCTCAGTGGGTAAACATTCTGTCTGCAGTGTAGAAGACGTGGGTTCGATCCCATGTCAGGAAGATTCCATGGAGGAGAGGAGGGCAACCCGCTTCAGTATTCTTGCCTGGAGAAACTCCATGGACAGAGGAGCCTGGCGGGCTATATAGCCTATAGCGTGGGAAAGAGTCGAACACGACTGAAGTGACTGAGCACGCAGGGACCCCCTCTTCCAGGACCTGCTCCCTCCCCCATCCACATCCCGCTGTCCTGTCCTGTTATTCCTTCCCAGAACCATGGCATATAAATGACGGATTTCTGGGGTTGTGGGTTTTCTCTCTTCAGAAGCCCACTAGCTGTCCGTCTCACTGGCTCTCTTTCTCCCCGGCTGCTCCTCCTCCTTGCCCACTCTCTTCCTTTTGTTCCTCTCCTTTTCTTTTCTTGGTAGTTCTGCCTCATCCCCATCCTTGAATGCGTCTCCGGTTTCACAGGTCCTTTAAAAATACCGACAGCCAATCTGTGCACCCTCCAGCAAACCTTCTCTACTCCTCACAACCTGGGCTCTTCTCTGTCGTTTCTCTTTCTTCTGTTCCACCAGGATATTCGTTTCGAGATGGTGTTCAGTTATTCTGGAGTCCTGAGCAATTCTGTAAACCTGTTATAATCAGAAGGCGGGGGGGCTAGACAACTGGAATTTCTGACAGTGAGAGTTATCAAAGGACAAGAGAGGGAGCAGCACGTGCTGGCCCATGTGACCAGAGACCAGGGACAAGACCCCTCAGGGCTCCAGAAAGACTCCAGCAATGCCCATATTTGAGATACCTGATATATCAAAAACAAAAAAACATATATCAAAACAGAAAAATAAAATATATTTATATATTAACATATTAATATGTTTAACCTAAAAACATTAGGCAATACCCTTGTGTTACTCAGGGGACATAAAGGTGAATTATCTAAACTTAAGATTCCAGGCCTTCTGTGAATTGAGACCTTGGCTAAATGGGCCTCCTCCCTCTGTGGGGGATTTCCTACCAGAAATCGTATAGAATAACACTGGCATGAAAGCCAAGGGCTGGGTATGATTTTATTATACTATCGCTCTGCATTTTTAATGGTTTCATCACAACCTTTTATTTGAAAATTTGACTAAAGCTAACTAAAAGGGACAGACAACCCACATCCCTGGCTTTGTTCTAGCACTAACTAGCCACCAGGCACTGGGCTTACAAGTCACTTTCAAGCTACTGCCTAATCCTTTCAAATAAGTGGATCAGGCAGATATGTGTCCTCCCTTGATGCTTTAAGAGCCTATAAGATACATTGATTTTGTTTTCAATAAAATAAAAAAGAAGTTTGAGCTGAGAGAACCTTTCAGAAGAAGTTATTGTCCTATATGAATTAGCTTCAGTGAAACAGCTATCAGAGCTAAAAATTTTTGCACACAAATTGAAAACAAAGGCAGGTAAAGCTGTCCTATATCCAACAGAAAGAATCACAGAATAGCTAAAAGAGTAACTAAATTCATTATTTCCTATTTAGCACCACAGAATGTCAATTTGTTTTACCTTCTGCTTGTTCCCCAACTTGATTTCAGAAACTAAACTAGGAGAGTGAGCTCAATCAATGTCGAGGAGATAAAATTGAAGTCAATGATATCTAGAGCCCTCACCCTCAGAACAGCACTGTATGAGAATTAAGATTGGGGTGGAGAGCCCTGCTAGTGAGACATACTTGGAAGATCTACATTCTGGTCTGTAGGACCTTATGAACCTGCAAATCATATTTGTTAGGTGACAATCTAGACTTTTTCCATGCCTATTCCAAGAGTGTAAAAAGGTGCATGTTCCTCCTCAAGGAAGGAGTAGCAGCCAATCTGGCGGGGGCAGCCTGGCAGTCATTGAACCATACTCTTGTTAGTAGACAGGATTAAAATTAAAGATCATTGCTCATATGTTGCTAAGGTCCAGGACATAATGCAGTTGGCCTGCCTGTGTTCAAATGTAACAGGTGGTTCACTATTTTTCTTCACTTTTTAGCCACACCTGGGAAAGATTTCCCCTCCTGAAACGAAAAGAATACAATTCTCCTTCTCTTCCAGGTTTTCTGAGATTGGTTCAGCTCCGAAAAGCTGGCCTTGCCCAACAGATCTGTTCCACAATCATTAAAGGGCCACCTGGGTTTTAGGTAGAAGCCTCACTATATCATATAGTTTACCAGGGTACCACTTGATGAGGGAACCAACTATTTACAAGAGAAAACAATAAGGTTGTGAATTCCATCTCCATATTATCTGTATCTGTATTTTCATTCAGAAAATAAAGCAAGAGAGATCTAGCATTGCCCTCACTATCTGGACTTCTAACTTACCAGTATGTTGGCAAAGGAATTTGAGAATAAATACTAAGAGTAGAAACTCACATAAATGTAGCTTACTTTTGCCCTGTGTTTGTTGCTGAAGCTTATTATCATGGTTATGTTTGCTTTATAGGAATGGCTGAAATTAGTCAGCTTAGGAGAAATGTATATGGCTAAAGAAACCAAGCTTTTTATGGGAAATAAACAACCAAGGTTTGAGAGTTGGCCTTTGAACATTAGTACCAAGTATTTGTGGTTGACCAGCTTCCCTGGTGTCTCAGATGGTAAAGAATCTGCCTTCAATTCAGGAGACCTAGGCTCGATCCCTGGATCAGAAAGATCCCCTAGAGAAGGGAACAGCAACCCACTTTAGCATTCTTGCCTGGAGAACTCCTTAGACAGAGAAGCCTAGTGGGCTACAGTCCATGGAGTCAAAAATAGATATGACTGAGCAACTAACACAGTTCAGTTCAGTTCAGTAGCTCAGTCATGTTCATGTCCAACTCTTTGAGACGCCATGGGCTACAGCATGCCAGGCTTCCCTGTCCATCACCAACTCCCAGGGTTTACTCAAATTCATGTCCATTGAGTCGGTGATGACCTCCAACCACATCTGTCATCCCCTTCTCCTCCTTCCTTCAATCTTTGCCAGCATCAGGGTCTTTTCAAATGAGTCAGTTCTTTGCATCAGGTGGCCAAAGTGTTGGAGTTTCAGCTTCAGCATCAGTCCTTCCAATGAATATTCAGGACTGATTTCCTTTAGGATGGACTGGTTGGATCTCCTTGCAATCCAAGGAACTCTCAAGAGTCCTCTCCAACACCACAGTTCAAAAGCATCAATTCTTCAGGGCTCAGTCTTCTTTATAGTCCAACTCTTACATCCATACATGATTACTGGAAAAACCATAGTTTTAACTAGACGGACCCTTGTTGACAAAGTAATGTCTCTGCTTTTTAATATGCTGTCTAGGTTGGTCATACCTTTTCTTCCAAGGAGCAAGCATCTTTTAATGTCATGGCTGCAGTCACCATCTGCAATGATTTTGGAGCCCCAAAAAAGTGAAGTCTCTCACTGTTTCCATTGTTTCCCCATCTATTTCCCATGAAGTGATGGGACTGGATACCAGGATCTTCGTTTTTTTTAATGTTGAGTTTTTTTTTTTTCTATATTTCTTGATCCAATTTTTTTTTCATTTTTTAAATTTTATTTTTAAACTTTACAATATTGTGTTAGTTTTAAGACAGCTTTTTCACTCTCCTCTTTCACTTTCATCAAGAGATTCTTCAGTTTTTCTTTGCTTTCTGCCAAAAGGGTGGTGTCATCTGCATATCTGATGTTATTGATATTCCTCCCAGCAAACTTTATTCCAGCTTGTGCTTCATTCAGCCTGGCATTTCATATGACATACTCTGAATATAAGCTAAATAAGCAGGGTGACAGTATACAGCCTTGATAGACAATATACAGCCTTCCTTTCCCAATTTGGAATCAGTCTGTTCCATGTCCGGTTGTAATTGTTCCTTCTTAATCTGCATACAGATTTCTCAGGAGGTAGGTAAGGTGGTTTGAAATTCCCATCTCTTTAAGAATTTTCCACAGTTTGTTGTGATCCACAGAGTTAAAGACTTTAGTGTAGTCAATGAAGCAGAAATAGATGTTTTTCTGGAATTCTCTTGCTTTTCCTATGATCCAATGGATGTTGGCAATTTGATCTCTGATTCCTCTGTCTTTTCTAAATCCAGTTTGAACATCTGGAAGTTTTTGGTTCACATACTATTGAAGTCTATCTTGGAGAATTTTTAACATTACTTTGCTAGCATGTGAGATGAGTACAGTTGTGCAGTACTTTGAACATTGTTTGGTATTCCCTTTCTTTGGGATTGAAACGAAACTGACCTTTTCCAGTCCTGTGGCCACTGCTGAGTTGTCCAAATGTGCTGGCATATTGAGTGAAGCACTTCAACAGCATTATATTTTAGGATTTGAAATAGCTCAGCTGAAATTCCATCACCTCCACTAGCAATACACACACGCACACACACACACACACACGCACACACACACACACACACACACTGGTGGCTGACATTAGATGAATACTCCAAATTTGGTTCCCCTTTCTCTTGGGGTACAGAGATAAGGAGAACAGTGAATAAATTAGTTTGCTGATACTTGAAGCTTATTCACAAGCTCTTAAGCTCTTCAAGTGACCAATACATGATCTCAAGTTCATTCCGCATAGCTCTATTATATGGTCAAATATACATAACATAAAATGTACGGTTTTAACCATTTATACATGTACAATTTGGTGGCATTAAGCACCTTCACATTGTTGTGTGACTCTCACCACTTCTTTCAGAATTTTTTCATCATCCCAAACAGACTCTATACCTATTAAACAGTTCTCCATTTGCCCTTTTCCCCAGATCCTGGTAACCTCAACTCTACTTTCTGTCCCATGAATTTGTCCATTCTAGATATTTTATATAACAAACCATATATTTGTCCATTGTGTCAAGTGTAGTTCGCTTAGCTAATGTTTTCAAGATTCACCCACGTTATTACAGCATGTATCAGAACTTTAATCCTTTTACAGATGAATAATATCCCATTGCATTATTTACCGCATTCTATCCATTCATCTGTTGAGGGACACTTAGGTTATTTCCAGGTTTTAGCTATTGTGAGTTATACTACTATTCCTGTGAGTGTGCAAGTATCATTTTAAATCCTTGCTTTGAATTCTTTTACGTATATACCTAGGAGTGGAATTCCTGGATCACATGGTAATTCTGTTTAAATTTCTGAGAAACTGTCAAACTTCTCCACAGTGGCTGCCCCATTTTATATTCCCATCAGTAATGTATGAAAGTTCCAACTTCTCTAAAGCTTTGCCAATATTTGTTATAGTCCACTTTTTGATAACAGTCATCCTAATGGCTATGAAGTGGTATATACTGTTTTACACATAAGATTTCTAAGATGCACCCTGATTATTGCTTATCCAGTATCCATTCATTTTTCTTTCTTCTTTCCTGAAGAATTCCATTTACTCAGGTATCAAACTGCATTCTCAGCTCTAGATGCTGATGCTGATTCACCAGCCACTTAGGTCATGGTTTTCTTCATTACTGATTTTGGTCCAGGATGGATTCAATCAGAAAAAAATGAAAGGTTTTCAAGGGCTTGAAAGACGCTCTATTATCTATCTTTCTTTCTAACTCACTACCCTACCCAACCACCTCAAACACACTATAAATAGAAAACATATTATCTTAGTTTTCACTGGAGTTATCTTAGAGTAATTGTCCTGAGGACAAGACCAAAACTCCAAAGATGACAGAGAAAAACAGACAGGGAAAAATCTGAATTTTTGATGATATATTCAAGCCAAAATCACTCAACCAGAGAATACAATCTACATGTAGATGTCTTTTTATGTGAGGTAATAACTGTTCTATCTTTTAAACCAAGTATGAGATGGGGTTTCTGATATCTGAGCTCAAAATCATCCAAAGTGATATGCTTTAATATGGACCAGAAAATGGGTTGAACCATAGAAGATGGTAGATTTGTGATCAATGAACAAATACAGAGGACTAGCAGCCACACATATAATAACATAACATTCACGTTATCTTTCTAGTTTACAAGTTAAAAAAAAAAAAAAACTATCAGGTACCAACTCCCAAATTAAGAGGAAATGGAAATACTTATAATGGTAACTTTATGTCTTGCTCAGTTCAGTTCAGTCGCTCAGTCGTGTCCGACTCTTTGTGACCCCATGACCACAGCACACCAGGCCTCCCTGTCGATCACTAACTGCCAGAATCAACCAAAACCCATGTACATTGAGTCGGTGATGCCATCCAACCATCTCATCCTCTGTCGTCCCCTTCTTCTCCTGCTCCCAATCCCTCCCAACATCAGGGTCTTTTCCAAGGAGTCAGCTCTTCACATCAGGTGGCCAAAGTATTGGAGGTTCAGCTTCAACATCAGTCCTTCCAATGAACACCCAGGACTGATCTCCTTTAGGATGGACTGGTTGGATCTCCTTGGAGTCCAAGGGACTCTCAAGAGTCTTCTCCAACACCACAGTTCAAAAGCATTAATTCTTTGGTGCTCAGCTTTCTTTATAGTCCAACTCTCACATCTATACATGACCACTGGGAAAACCATAGCCTTGGCTAGATGGACCTTTGTTGGCAAAGTAATGTCTCTGCTTTTCAATATGCTGTCTAGGTTGGTCATAACTTTCCTTCCAAGGAGTAAGCGTCTTTTAATTTCATGGCTTCAGTCACCATCTGCAGTGATTTTGGAGCCCAGAAAAAGAAGTCAGCCACTGTTTCCACTGTTTCCCCATCTATTTGCCATGAAGTGATGGGACCGGATGCCATGATCTTCATTCTCTGAATATTGAGCTTTAAGCCAACTTTTTCACTCTTCTCTTTCAATTTCATCAACAGGCTCTTTAGTTCTTCACTTTCTGCCAAAAGGGTGGTGTCATCTCCATATCTGAGGTCATTGATATTTCTCCCGGCAATCTTGATTCCAGCTTGTGCTTCCTCCAGCCCAGCATTTCTCATGATGTACTCTGCATATAAGTTAAATAAGAAGGGTGACAATATACAGCCTTGACGTACTCCTTTTCCTATTTGGAACCAGTCTGTTTTTCCATGTCCAGTTCTAACTGTTGCTTCCTGACTTGTATACAGGTTTCTCAAGAGGCAGGTCAGGTGGTCTGGTATTCCCATCTCCTTCAGAATTTTCCACAGTTTATTGTGATCCACACAGTCAAAGGCTTTGGCATAGTCAATAAAGCAGAAATAGATGTTTTTTCTGGAACTCTCTTGCTTTTTCCATGATGCAGCAGTGTTGGCAATTTGATCTCTGGTTCCTCTGCCTTTTCTAAATCCAACTTGAACATGTGGAAGTTCACAGTTCACATATTGCTGAAGCCTGGCTTGGAGAATTTTGAGCATTACTTTACTAGCGTGTGAGATGAATGCAATTGTGTGGTAGTGCGAGCATTCTTTGGCATTGCCTTTCTTTGGGATTGGAATGAAAACTGACCTTTTCCAGTCCTGTGGCCACTGCTGAGTTTTCCAAATTTGCTGGCATATTGAGTGCAGCACTTTCCCAGCATCATCTTTTAGGATTTGAAATAGCTCAGCTGGCATTGTATCACCTCCACTAGCTTTGTTCATAGTGATGCTTCCTAAGGCCCACTTGACTTCACATTCCAGGATGTCTGGCTCTAGGTGAGTGATCACACCATTGTGATTATCTGGGTCGTGAATATCTTTTTTTTGTACAGTTCTTCTGTGTATTCTTGCCACCTCTTCTTAATATCTTCTGCTTCTGTTAGGTTCATACCATTTCTGTCCTTTATTGAACTCATCTTTGAATGAAATGTTCCCTTGGTATCTCTAATTCTCTTGAAGAGATCTCTAGTCTTTCCCATTCTATTGTTTTCCTCTATTTCTTTGCATTGATATATCTTGAGTTTTTTTTTTTTTTTCAATTCAAGAGTAAAACAGAATTTGTTTGAAAAATAGGAATAACATGGAGGTGAGAAAGCATAAATAATATGCCTCCTACCTTCTGACTGTATTTCCAACTTTCATGCACTGATTTAATATTATTTTCAACCTAACGATTCAATGCTTCTTTTTTAAAAACCATGTTCTCTTTTGTGCACACTATTATTTCAAAAAGAAGACTGAAGTAACTCTTTCTTTTGATTCCTTAGATAAGACATACATATTGGACATTCATTTAAGACGTAGGATAATTTCTCCACTATACCAAAATTCTTTTCTCCCTTTCTTCTTTCATTTGCACTCACAAGGCAACAGCCTGTTCACATCACCATTAGCAAATGAGTTGTATTGTTGATTCTTCTTTCCTGTCGCTGGTTCTTGGGGAAAAATGCCAAGAAACCTAATTTTGGGCAGTGCAAGAAATTCACTCTCAACAGAATGAACCCAGTTGTCTTCCATTTCAGGTCATTCAGGGTAGAAAAGGGCAAAATATAATGGTCACCCTGAAACCACTCTTAGTCACTTAAGTAGGACACCTCATTTAGAATATGCCATTCGGATCAACTAGTTCTGCATATGTCAACTCACAATGCCCCCTAGGAAGCACTTAGTCCAGCTAATAATACGATGATATGCACTGCTGACGGATGAGATGGAAGCATGAAAAGCTGAGATATAAATGACTCTTCTAAAATGTTCTGGTTTGGATTTATTATATACAGGTCAAGTATCACTTTCAAGGCACTCAGAAAGCATTAAAATAGAGAAAATAATATCTCTCCTGGGTCTTCTCTTTTCAATGCCATTCAGTAGATTGTTCTCTAAGGCCAAGTCTACGCTTGAAAGTGCGAGATCCGGCTCACCCTTCTGTAGCTGCTGTTTCGTTCTCCGTTCTGTTTTAAAAGCAGCCAGAGCTGAAAAAAGCTCTAGAATGTGAAGCCTGCATGACGGTGCAGTTACCGTTTCAAACGTGCACAGAAAATGTTAAGCCGGAGGCTATCTTTCTTTCAAGTGCGGACAGTCTCTAAGAGAAACAGTTAAAACTTCCCCCTAAAATAGTCTCTGCAAATAGAGGTAATTAAAAAAGCAGTCAGTATAGAAGGATTGTTTGGCCTCTAATTAGAAAGAAAGATAGTCTTCAAACCAAAGGAAACAAAGCCAAGTTGTTTTTTCTATTAATTTGAGCAAAGAAAAATATCCTTAGATAAATTAATTATATAAGAACTTTAATATTGATTGCTAACATGCTAAGTTGCTTAAGTCATGTTCAACTCTTTGTGACCTTCTAGCCTGTAGCCCCGAAGAAGGAAATGGCACCCCACTCCAGTACTCTTGCCTAGAAAATCCCATGGATGATGGAGCCTGGTAGGCTGCAGTCCATGGCATCATGAAGAGTTGGATATGACTGAGCGACTTCACTTTCACTTTTCACCTTCATGCATTGGAGAAGGAAATGGCAACCCACTCCAGTGTTCTTGCCTGGAGAATCCCAGGGATGGGGAGCCTGGAGGGCTGCTGTCTATGGGGTTACACAGAATCGGACATGACTGAAGCGACTTAGGAGCAGCAGCAGCAGCAGACTGTAGCTCATCAAGCTCCTCTGTCCATGGTTGCCGTAACCTTCTCCAGGAGATCTTCCCGACCCAGAGATCCAACCTGTGTCTCTTAAGTCTCCTGCATTGGCAGGTGGGTTGTTTACCACTAGCGCCATCTGGGAAGTCCTTAATATTGATTGCATATTGTTAATAGACTGTGTCAATGATATCTTTCAGGGATATTGAATGGAAAGACAGAAGACTAAAAATACAATATCATCAAATGTTTATTTATAAAGAAAAAAAAAGCACTATCAAGTTTTATACACAGCTCAATTTTTTCCTTATGGTCTCTCTGTACATTTTCTGATAAGACTTAACAATTTCTATTACTAAAAACTGTATATTAAAAAGTATCAATTCAGAAAAGTTCCAACTGAAAAATATTTCTAAGCAATAAAAAATAGGGGTATGTGAAAAAATATATGGGCTGAAGATATTAAGTAAAGTCATCAATACATGATCCTTATTAATCTTCACAACTCATGTGAAAACTGCCTATATTTCCATTTAATTTGCACTAGTAAAATGAACACTCTATATAATATTATTTAAAATGACATATAATGTGTCCTGTTTGTCTAGGCTGCTTTTCCTCTTACATTAAGAAACATTTACAGAGCACTCAATTTACCCCAAGTACTATTTTATATACTTTACATATATTTGCTCATTTAATCTTCACAATCACCCTCTTGTACAAATAAGGAAACTAATGGACTGAGCAAGGTTAAGTAATTTTCCCAAAGTGACAAAGCTAGTAAGGAATAGGGCCAGAGTTTAAATTAAGAAAGCATGGCTCCAGATTCCACGGTCTGATTCACCATGCTACTGAGAGGCTTCATTTTCAGCTTCTTAAAGAAGAAAATGATGGATAAGAGAGCAACAGAACAAAGGTCTAATTCTGCTTTTGTCACTAAGTAGATCTGACCTTAGGCAATTTCTATAAATGCTCTGTTCCTCTCATTCTTCATTAAGGAAATGGAATATCTTTATGAAGATCTCTTCTTCCTCTAAAATTCTGTAATTCAGAGCTCTTGAACTTCAATATATTTACAGTGGATAAGAGCACGAGCAACACAGTGCCAACAACCAGGGCATGTAAAGACTGAAGACACAAAGAGCTAGATACATAGACAAGGATATAGCATAGCCTGCTTTAGAATTAATGCCCTTTGTTAGAGCTTTCCACTAATTCTTCTTGATTTTTCCATCTTGTTTTAATGTTGAAAATGGTTGTTCCACATAAAGGTGTCAATGTTCCTGTAAGAAAACTATATGAATGAGCCAAAAACTTTAAGCTAGAGCAGACAAGAGTAAAATTCTTCTTCACCATGGGGATTTACATAAGTCATATCCGTGTGTAGACTTGGATAATATATCTTTCCACTAAATGTCACAAACATGGAACCATCTTTACAAGAAGCTTAGGGGAGAAGTCTAGAACTGCCCAGACTTCTTTTAAATGCCTGCTAGAGAATCTGGCTGACTATAGTATATAGGGTCGCAGAGAGTCTATAACGTGACTCAGACTGAGCGTGTACACACACAGGGACAGAAAACACAATGTAATTAGTTAATGAATTCCCATGTAATGCTAGAAAGAAATCTAAAAATAATCCAATAACTGCATGATTGTCTAACTAGCTTGGTTGTTCATTAAAACACTATCATGAAAACTTGCACCCTGACTTTTATAATTTACAGATTTTAATACATACGCTCACTTGAAGAGAACAACAATTTCACACAGATATTTGTAGTAAATCAATACAATCTGCATCACAGTATACAATCTTGATGAGAAAAGAGGATTCATTTTAATGATCTCCTACTGTGCCCTGTTATTAAGTTACACTAAGAATTTTTCAGCAGTATTTTTTTTATCCTCCAAAAACATGTCTACACAACTACACAACTGCTAGTCAATATAGTCAATTCAGGAATACTTTCACTGAGGCAACTGACAAAATGTTTTACTGTTCTGAAAGAACTGATCAACTGATTGATTTTCCTTTTTACTAAACTGATGGGCTATCTTTATGGACAATTCCATCAAAAATTAACTTTATCTACTTCCTCCTTTTTTTCCATTCAATATGTTCTTGGTGGAAAAACAGCTATTTATTTGCTTCAGTTTAATTTTCACTTTTCTTTTTATATGCAATTTTCATTATTATACCAAAATTAACACACAGTTGCAGTGGGAAATTCATAATCCAAAATAAAACAGCCTAACAGCATTCTCTATTATTTTCCAAACTTTTTCCTAAGTATATATATTTTTACAGGGTTTAGATAGTAAGGTATGTATATGTATATATATGTGATACCTTTGTTTCTTATTTACCATTATATACTGGGGCTTCCCTGGTGACTCAGGTGGTAAAGATATACTGAGCATACTCCAATTCTTTAATATTATTCAAAAATATTTTAATGATTGAAAAATATGCTATCCTGTAGGGGTAACACAGTAGTCTATTAATACAGGTTTATAAAGAAATCATTTACTATATTTCTTTCCTTTAGAGAAGGTCTCTAAAAATAATATACTTTTATCAAAAAGTATCAACATTTAAAAAATTACATTAATTTCTGCCAATGACTTAATCTACCTGCCTTATTATGAGTGAATTCATCTGTTTATTAACCATTTGTACTGTCTCTTCTTTGAACTGTCTATATCTGTTGCCATTTTCTTTTTCCTGGCAAGGATATAAGGATATTACTTCTTTCTTTTGATCTTTACTCTGGCTGAGACAGTAAAGAATCTGCCTGTAATGCAGGAGACCAAGGTTCAATCCCTGGGTTGGGAAGATCCCCTGGAGAAGGAAATGATTACCCACTCCAGTATTCTTGCCTGGAGAACTCCATGGGCACAGGAACATGGTGGGCTACAGTCCATGGGGTCTCAAAGAGTCAGACATAACTGAGTGACTAACACTTTAGTTTCTTTCTACCTCAGCTGAATTTTTCACTCTTCATCGACTGATGTGGCTCCAGCACCATAAAGTACAAGTTTAGAAAAGTACTCCACTATAGACAAACTAAAAGAAAGTACCATATATTTGGTTCCTTTTCTTATCTTTGCATGCAAAATGCAAGATTTATTAAACAGGCAAGGCAATGATGAACTAACAGGGCCTCTGACTGCAGGCCAACTTCGTCTACTAAACTAATACAAAGACAATATTCCATAGCTCTGCAATCCAAGAGACTCTTTTCTGCACTTCTTTAGAACAGTGGTTGTTCTCAAATTAACAGAAAACCTATTTGCCTCATATGCAGGATTTAGAGATTCATTGCTAACTGCTCTTAAAGCTCAATAGCCATGGTCATTTTTCTATCACATGAATTACATACACTTGAATTTTTTCAAGCTAAAATATTAACTATTTCCAAACCAAAACTTTCTGAGAAAATAAAACATACAAAATCTGATCAACAGGTTTCCATTTAACATCTTTTTTCCCTTTTCAACACCAAATGTCAGAAATGATTAAAATATAGTTATAGAGGGACTATTAGAGTAACTAATAAGACTCATTGGAAAAGTCCCTGACGCTGGGAAAGACTGAGGAAGGAGAAGGCATCAGAGGATGAGATGGCTGGATGGCATCACTGATGCAATGAACATGAACTTAGGCAAACTAAGGGAGATGGTGAGGGACAGGAGGCCTGCTGTGCTACAGTCCATAGGGTCACAAAGAGTCGGACATGACTAGGCAACTGAACAAAATAAAAGATAAACATCAAAACTCTAGGATGACAAGTTGTGAAGCTACTAATCAGAAGCATATCTGATACAAAGCTACCTTGTAATCCTATCAAAGGCCAACTGACCTTGTAGCCTGGCTAAAAAGTAAAATCAAACCAGAACCTTTTGACATCATTCAGAAAGAAAAACATTGAGAATACGGGGCCTGGGGATAAATATGCATTAAGAAATGCATACTTTTTAACACATTGTTGTGTGCATAAATCCATTAAAAAGGCACAACATCAAATAAGGTATTTAAAAATATGATTTGTGAGTACATCATCATGTCTTTCTGACACTTAAAACCAGAACAAACACTGAATACGGTAGGTTAAAACTGCTTCCTACTATCTGAGATAACGAGAAATCTAATAGGCATACAGAAAAGGGATAGATAATCAACAAAACAAGCTGCATTTTCAATACAATCAATTATACAGAAATACTGATACTGTTAAAATAACTGAAATGATCAGGGTATAACTGAAGCACTGCCAGTTGTTCAGTTGTAGTAGTACTCTAAGGAAGAACAGGGTACCATGTTAATTATATCACAGGATTAGTCTGTAGTCTCTACCCTGAGCTAAATGAATGCTTTTCTAATATTATGATCAATGGGTATTAAATTCTGTAATGAATCACTTCTACTGTCTGTTAATTGTTTCTCTAGAAAGTATCTGGTCAGATTATCAGAATTACAATGCAGAAACAGTAACCAAATCTGCCATTACCTTTTCATTTCTAAATTTCTCTTAGGTAAGCCAAAGCACCAGGGTATTAACTGGACTAAAAAGAGTAAGGAATTCCTCCAGAAAAGTTGGTAGCCCATAACATAGAAACACAAACACATACTCACACAAACTGGCTTGAAAATCTTTTCACTATCACATTCAGTCTTTTCCAATTACTTCTTAATTCTCATGCTTATTTCCTTAAAAGGATGAAACAGATACATGTGTTTATAAGCACATACCTGCACACACACACACACACACACACACACACACACACACACACACACAATCCAAACAAAACAAAAAGCCTCAAAGTGTCACCAGTTTAGTTTCTGACTGATTTTGGTGTGTTCTAAATTTACTGAACATGCTTAGTGTGACTGCATCTACATATATTTCTGTTTGTTTGTTTTGACTTTCTTCTTCCTTAAACAATTACTCTTTTCATTTTACCTTTAACAAGGCTTTGTGGTGTGCTTTTTAAAATCATTAAACATTTTTTATTATTTTTATTAACCTCTAGCATAGCATCTAAAAGTTGAAAGGATGGTTTATTTACATTTTCCTTAGGACTGAGAAAACATATTGCTCATATTAAAAAATATTTATCTTTTTTGGGTACAACTGGAAAATGGATAAAAATTTTGAGAAGAAGGCTAAAGCCTCCCCTTGACCCTCCCCTGCCTCCTGAACTGAAAGAATTGAAGCTAGCATGCAGAGTCTCTTCAGGGAATCTTAATTAAATAAATATATTAATTAAAAAATTAAAAATAAAATCATTAAACAAATCACCATGATTAATGAACAACAAATTTGTGCTATAAGGTTTTAGCTATCAAACCTTTAATTACACAACTACTCTAATAATATGAAAGTAAACTTATATTTGGGGAAAGTGCTTTGCATTTTTGTTAATATAAAAGTAAGCTTCTTGAAGCTATCCCCCCATATATCCAGACAAAACTCTAATCCAAGAAGATATATGCACTCCTATACTCATAGCAGCACTATTCACAATAGCCAAGATATAGAAACAACCAAAATATCCAATGACAGACGATGGATAAAGAAGATGAGGTATACACACACACACGAGAACACTCCTTGGCCATAAAAACAAATGAAATAATACCATCTTCAGCAACATGGATGCAACTGGAGATTATCACACTGAGTGAAGTAAGTTAGAAAGAGAAAGACAACTAGTATATGAATAACTTACATGTGGAAGCTAAAATATGACACAAATGAACCTATTTACAAAATAGAAACATACTCCTGGACAGGGAGGACAGACTTGTGATTGCCAAGGGAGAGGGGGATTGGGCGGAGGACGGAGTGGGAAGTCGGGGTTGCAGTAGATGTAACCTAGTATATATGGAATGGATAAACAACAAGGTCCTACTCTATAGCACAGAGAATATATTCAGTATCCTATGATTAAAAAAAACCATATGAGGTACCATTTCACGCCAGTCAGAATGGCTGCGATCCAAAAGTCTACAAGCAATAAATGCTGGAGAGGGTGTGGAGAAAAGGGAACCCTCTTACACTGTTGCTGGGAATGCAAACTAGTACAGCCACTATGGAGAACAGTGTGGAGATTCCTTAAAAAACTGGAACTAGAACTGCCTTATGATCCAGCACTCCCACTGCTGGGCATACACACTGAGGAAACCAGAAGGGAAAGAGACACGTGTACCCCAATGTTCATCGCAGCACTGTTTATAATAGTCAGGACCTGGAAGCAACCTAGATGTCCATCAGCAGATGAATGGATAAGAAAGCTGTGGTACATATACACAATGGAGTATTACTCAGCCATTAAAAAGAATACATTTGAATCAGTTCTAATGAGATGGATGAAACTGGAACCTATTATACAGAGTGAAGTAAGCCAGAAAGAAAAACACCAATACAGTATACTAATGCATATATATGGAATTTAGAAAGATGGTAACAATAACCCTGTGTATGAGACAGCAAAAGAGAAACTGATGTATAGATCAGTCTTATGGACTCTGTGGGAGAGGGAGAGGGTGGGGAGATTTGGGAGAATGGCATTGAAACATGTATAATATCATGTATGAAAAGAGTCGCCAGTCCAGGCTTGATGCACGATACTGGATGCTTGGGGCTGGTGCACTGGGATGACCCAGAGGGAGGGTATGGGGAGGGAGGAGGGAGGAGGGTTCAGGATGGGGAACACAGGTATACCTGTGGCGGATTCATTTCGATATTTGGGAAAACTAATACAATATTGTAAAGTTTAAAAATAAAATTAAATTAAAAAAAAAAACCATACTGGAAAACACTATATATAAAAGCATGTAAGCATAAACACACACACACACATACAACTGAATCAGTTTGCTGTACAGCAGAAATTAACACAACATTGCAAATTAACTATATTTCAATGAAAATAAAAATGTTCCCCAAACATATACACATATACAAACCTGGTCTGAATACTGACTAAAAGATAAGTTTCATTTAAATAAAGCACTATGGGCCTTCCCTCGCGGCTCAGTGGTAAGGAAGCCACGTGCCAATGCAGGAGACACTGGTTCGATCTGTGGTCCAGGAGGATTCCACATACTGTGGAGCAACTGAGCCCATGTGCCACAACTATTGAGCCTGTGCTCCAGAGCTCAGGAACTGCAAGTACGGAACCCTCGCACCTCAACTCCTGAAGCCTGATCGCCCTAGAACCTGTGCTTAGCAACAAAAGAAGCCACTGCAATGAGCAGCCCGTGCACTGCAGCTAGAGGGTAGTCCTCACTTGCCACAACTAGAGAAAGCACGCACAACAAGGAAGATCCAGCACGGCCACAAAACAAAACACAGTGCTATGTTATTACTAAAGTCATTTTGTACACTATACAAAATATTTTGCATTCATATTCATTCACAGTATCTGTAGCTTACTTTATTCATTTATTCATACATTTATTCATAAAGACTCACATATTGTACCTGAAAACCAAAATAAATTTATTGCCCCTATTTTAAATTACTGTGAGAGAACGCTTTCTTCAGGATGGAAAATGACATACGTGTCATCTATTTCAACACTGTATGGAAAGCAGTGATTTCTTCTGTAATTAATGGTCAAAGTCCCAGAATGCCTGTACCATACTTTACCCAAATTATTATATATATATATATATGATCTCATTTTTAAAATATATATGCTTGACATATTTTACTACGAAAAAACTTAAACCAATTGCTAACATGAAATAACATGAAGAGATTAGTTTTTATAGATGGTGAAAATTACCAATTATGTATGTGAGCAACACGAAAAGTTTTAACAATCTCTTTAAGTTCTAAAATAAATTGCAGTGATATTTAGTCCATACATTCTGAGAAACTGAGCACACACATTCTGTACATGAATTCAAATATAATTCATGAAATAATAGCTGAGTACTTTTGCCTGAAAAATCCCATGGACAGAGGAGCTTGGTGGGCTGCAATCCATGGGGTCACTGAGAGTCGGACACAACTGAGAGACTTCACTTTCACTTTTCACTTTCATGCATTGGAGAAGGAAATGGCAACCCACTCCAGTGTTCTTGCCTGGAGAATCCCAGGAACAGGGGAGCCTGATGGGCTGCCATCTATGGGGTCTCACAGAGTCGGACATGACTGAAGCGACTTAGCATCAGCAGCAGCAGCAGCTTCTATTTTAGTAATATGGGTTCAGTGGTTAAAAAAAAAAAAAAGTCTTCCTGCTACAAGGAGATCCAACCAGTCCATTCTAAAGGAGATCAGTCCTGGGTGTTCCTTGGAAGGAATGATGCTAAAGCTGAAACTCCAGTACTTTGGCCACCTCATGTGAAGAGTTGACTCATTGGAAAGGACTCTAATGCTGGGAGGGATTGGGGGCAGGAGGAAAAGGGGACAACAGAGGATGAGATGGCTGGATGGCATCACCGACTCGATGGACGTGAGTCTGAGTGAACTCCGGGAGTTGGTGATGGACAGGGAGCCCTGGCCAATTCATGAGGTCGCAAAGAGTCGGACACGACTGAGTGACTGAACTGAACTGAACTGAATTGAATGCAGGAGACGTGGATCCTGATCCCTGGATCAGGAAGATCCTTTGGAAAAAGAAATGGCAACCACTCCAATATCCATGTCTGGAAATTCCCATGGACCGAGAAGCATGGCAGGCTACAGTCCATGGGGTCACAAAGGGTCTGACACTACTTAGAGACTAAACAACACCACCAAATATTAAATCTTAAAAATATTATGAATAATAATAGCCATAATATCAATGAATTTAAGCACAAAGCCTTATTAACAATCTATGAATATATCTAAAAGTATCCTGGTCACTCCAGCTCCCTTGCGTGTGACAGAAAGTCTATGCATAATCTCATATGTCTATGTTTTTGTATATCATGATAGTGGTTTATAGAATAAAACATCAATGTCATATTTCTGTCATATTAGTCACTAGAGAACTATCCTAATAGTGTTTCATGTTTTGAACTGCAATACTTTTTTATTACCACAGAGAAGCATTATATATGAAATGTACAAATAGGAAACATTTTTAAATGGGCATAAAAAACACAAAACAGACTCCAGAAACAGTTCCTTAAGAAAGAAAGATAATGTATTTTCTGTGCAATCGGTTTCCTAATATCTCTTTATAGAGTTAAAGCCAAGCTAGTTCCCTACTGAGGAATCCAAATTATGACACGAGTTACGCTACATGGGGTTTCACTGTAAATGGCCTCATTTCATTTCACACACTATATTGCGTCTCCTCTGCCCTCCTTGGTTTCCCATTCAGTGGTCAGAAGAGACGAAACCGTTCTTCATACACACAAACTTGTTTCTATTTTTCTGATTCATTCTTCAGAATGAAATCCCTAGCCCCAGCCCTCTCAGCACACTATTAGAGGTCCCTACTGCGCCCTTTTCTTGCTCACAGTCCTGTTATCCCTTAATGTGACTTTGATGGAAATCGGCAAAATCATACCTGGTAATTCTTTTCATTCACACTAAAGTTGACTAACAAAAGCACTTCAAATTATATGCTTTTAGGGAAAAAACATTCTGTCCAAGAAAACTTTTTTATAGTTAGTCCCCTACATAAGAACAAGATCCATTCCAAGAGTGTGTTCCTTAAGTCCAATTTGTTTGTAAGTTCAACAAAGTTAGCCTCGGTATGCAACTAACACAATCACCTATATAGTGCTGTACTGTAACAGGTTTATAATACTTTTCACGTAAATAATACATTAAAAAATACAAAAAATAAAGAAAATGTTTTTTAAGGACTTTTTTGATGTGGACAATTTTTAAATTGTCCTTTAATGAATTTCTAGCAATATCACTTATGTTTTTGTTTGTTTTTCAGCCACGGGGCATCTAGAATTTTAGTGCCCCCAAAGGGGATTGAACTGGCACCCTCTGTACAAGAAGGTGAAATTTTAAACATGGGACTTCCAAGGAAGTCCCCAAGAAAACATTTTTAATCTTATAGTCCAGTACCTTGAAAAGTACAGGAGTACCGTACAATAGCTGGCACACAGGGGCTGGCATCGAGTGAACAGGAATGAAGAGTTACTGACTGGAGGAAGGAGAGGAGGTGGGAGATGGTAGAGCTGAAGGATCGTCAGCAATAGGGGACGGAGGACAAGCTACAATCTCACTCATGTCTGACACTGATGGCGCATGTTCTTGGCTCCTTGCTGGATTCAAATCTGTCCATCCTCTTGAAAAAATCATCCAGTGATGTCTGGGTAGTAGCTCTTTCTTTTTTGTCACAGATGACACAGTAGCACTGGGCTGGATTCTGAATGGCTGCCACAACCTTCATATACCGTTGAGTTCAGGTCCCACACCTCAAAAACTATCAGTGCCTCCTTAAATAAAGAAAATCTTCTTGCCATTTCCTGCACTGTGAATCTCTTTGATTCTTCAGTTACTTCTTCCTCTTGCTTCTCTTCCTTTCTCTGAGCCTCCAATTCCATCAGGTCTTCATTAATAAGCTCCATGTATTGCACAGCAAGGAGTTCAGTGAAGTCATCCTCTTGCAGAATCTAGTTCCAGCTTCTTGCTGAGGTCACTAAGTTGCTGAAGACCTCTTTGGACTCCTCATCCACCATCTCAAATCCATGAAAATCATGAACATACTGTTCTTCCAAATCCTATTCACAGTGATGGCTGTAACCTCACACCAAGCAAACTCAATGTTTTTTATGGCCTCGTAGATGTTATAGGCCTTCCAAAATTGTCACCAGGTTGTTCCTGATTCTCACTCAGTGAGGCATAGGTAATATTTTTTGAAAGTACATAAATATTTCTTGAAAGTTGCTATAACTCCCTGCTCCATAGGTTGGATGTCCCACCCTTACTCATGGATGACTTTTATCACAGTGTCAGGGAAGTACATCAGTGACAGATGTACTTCCCTGACACTGTGATAAAAGTCATCCATGAGTAAGGGTAGGACAAGAGCACCATCAAGAAGCAAAAGGATATTGAATGGGACAGCCTTTTCCAAGCAATATGTCTTTACCTTCAAGAGAAGTTGATGGAAAAACCAGTTCCAGAAAATGGCCTGTGTAACCCAGGCTTTGACGTTACTCTTACAAACAATAGGAAGAGAGCCCTTGGCTGTGTGTTTAAGGGCTCTTGGGTTCTCTGAATGATAAACTAAGAGAGGCTTCAGCTTCATGTCACTGGAAGCATTGACACCAAACAACAGACTTGGCCTATTCTTTGTTGCTTTATAGCCTAGAATCAAGCTTTCCTCCGGCTGATGTAACTTCAGCTTGGCATCCTCTTCTAGTATGGTCTTGTCTTATCCCCATTAAGAACTGCTCAGGTAAATATGTGTCTTCTTCAACAATTTCTCAAAGCATTTCTGGAAACTCCTGGGCAGCTACCCTATCTGTACTTGCTGCCTCATTACTTTTAAGTTGTGAAGGTTGGCTCTTCCTTTGAACCAATGAAACCAGTCATGCTGCTAAGTCACTTCAGTCATGTCCGACTCTGTGCAACTCCAGAGACGGCCTCCTACCAGGCTCCTCTGTCCCTGGGATTCTCCAAGAAAGAACACTGGAGTGGGTTGCCATTTCCTTCTCCAATGCATGAAAGTGAAAAGGGAAAGTGAAGTCGCTCAGTCAGTTTCGACTCTTAGCGACCCCATGGACTGCAGCCCACCAGGCTCCTCCGTCCATGGGATTTTCCAGGCAAGAGTACTGGAGTGGGGTGGCATTAAAAGATGCATCCTCTGATTCTTCATTGTGTTTCTTTTTCAAGTCTTCATAAAGGCTCTTAGCTTTCTCTTGAATCAGTAATTACAAAAATTAATTTGTTCTATAAATATGCAAAAAATCAAGTAAAGGAGAAATCAAAGCCTAATATTAATACAAATAGCTATAAATCATAAATGACCTAAAATTTTATAGCAAAAAAATAATATATAGATAGATAAAATATGATTTTATAGAGGAATCTAAAAATAATTTTGCAAGAATGGAGAATTATCCCATATCTTGGGATGGAAAACATGTGTGAGCCAGCAGCCTTCTGGGAGTATAGGAATAATTTCCAGCAGAATTTAATGAAATTTCAATGAGGAAAATAATTAGTGATCTTAGCAATATTTATCTGGTATACTAAATTCACAAAAGATAGCTAAACATGTCAGAAAGCCAACTAGAGAGTGTAGATATATACACTGACAATTAAAACAATGTGATCATACATAAGAACTAAAACAACAGCAGAATAACTGATGAGATTCTCTGATACTTCCTGGGGGTATATAAAATGGTGGAGTGTAATAATAACAATAATAATGACAGTAATAATAAAAACAACAATTTCACAAAGGAAATTTCACAAAGGGGTTTGTTATTCAACAAATGTCACTGGAAATGTTTGCTAATTAAAAAATAAAATCCTATTCAAGAATCTCCAAATTATGTCAAATATATTCTAAATGGATTAAAATTGTAAATAAAGGTATAGAAGACAAATAACACTGTTCACACCTTAAAGTCTCCTAAACACACAAATATGGAATAAAATTATAGAGAAAAAGGCAAATAAGTTTAATTATAAATACCTTAAAATACTTTGTATCAAGAACATTTTGGACAAAATTTAAAGCAAAGTTCAATTAGAAAAAAAAATTTTAATATGAGAAAGGTAAATACATACCTTATAAATCAATAGCTAAAATATTAGTATCCCAATTAAAGACATTAATAAGAAACAGATAAAAACATTGGTGCCATTCACAGAAAAAATACACATATGTACATGATAAAATATTCAACCTCACCAATAATCAAAGGAAGACAAATTGAAATAAGCCAATTATATTTTTTAATATATAAAATCAAATACTTTTTTTAAAATTTGGCTCCATCTGGTCTTAGTTGCTCTGGGCATGTAGAATCTTAGTTCTCCAACCAAGGACAGAACCTGCATCCCCTGAACTGCAAGGCAGATTCTTAACCACTGGACTACCAGGGAAGTCCAACAAATGACATTTTAAAAAACATATTAAATTAGCAAAAATTAACAAAATATATTTATACGTATATAGAAAGCTATTTTCAGTTCAGTTCAGTCACTCAGTCATGTCCGACTCTTTGCAGACCCCATGAACTGCAGCACGCCAGGCCTCCCTGTACATCACTAACTTCCAGAGTTCACTCAAACCCATGTCCATTGAGTTGGTGATGCCACCCAAACATCTCATCCTCTGTCGTCCCCTTCTCCTCCTGCCCTCAATCTTTCCCAGCATCAAGATCTTTTCAAATGAGTCAGCTTTTCTCATCAGGTGGCCAAAGTATTGGAGTTTCAGTTACAACATCAGTCCCTCCAGTGAACACCCAGGACTGATCTCCTTTAGGATGGACTGGTTGGATCTCCTTGCAGTCCAAGGAACTCTCAAGAGTCTTCTCCAACACCACAGTTCAAAAGCATCAATTCTTCAGCTCTCAGCTTTCTTCACAGTCCAACTCTCACATCCATACATGACCACTGGAAAAACCATAGCCTTGACTAGACGGACCTTTATTGACAAAGCAATGTCTCTGCTTTTTAATATGCTGTCTAGGTTGGTCATAACTTTCCTTCCAAGGAGTAAGCATCCTTTAATTTCATGGCTTCACAATATACAAAAAGAACCTTTAAAATATTCATATATTCTAACCAAAATAATTACTATTTTAGGAATTTAGGATAAGGAAAAATCAGAAATGCTGTCAAGTACATATTATTTCAGCAACATTTTTTATAGCAGAACAAGTTTCTAAAAATAACAGAAACATCCAAATAGGGGAGTGGGTAAAATTATTATGGTATATTAAGTATAATGCAGTCATCAAATTTTCCAATGTGCCTATAATTATATGGAAAAGTGGGATATAAAACAGTGTAAAAACTATAATCTTAAATTGTAAAATTCTCTATGTAGTCCTAAATATTTTTTGTATTCTTAAATAGATGCATATGTATCAGTTCAGTTCAGTTCAGTCACTCAGTCATGTCCGACTCTTTGCGACCCCATGAATCATAGCAATCCAGGCCTCCCTGTCCATCACCAACTCTGGGAGTTCACTCAGACTCACGTCCATCGAGTCAGTGATGCCATCCAGCCATCTCATCCTCTGTCATCCCCTTCTCCTCTTGCCCCCAATCCCTCCCAGCATCAGAGTCTTTTCCAGTGAGTCAACTCTTCGCATGAAGTGGCCAAAGTATCGGAGTTTCAGCTTTAGCATCATTCCTGCCAAAGAACACCCAGGATTGATCTCCTTTAGGATGGACTGGTTGGATCTTCTTGCAGTCCAAGGGACTCTCAAGAGTCTTCTCCAACACCACAGTTCAAAAGCATCAATTCTTCAGCACTCAGCTTTCTTCACAGTCCAACTCTCACATCTATACATGACCACTGGAAAAACCATAGCCTTGACTAGACGGACCTTTGTTGGCAAAGTAATGTCTCTACTTTTCAATATGCTATCTAGGTTGGTCATAACTTTTCTTCCAAGGAGTAAGCGTCTTGTATATACACATATTAATATGTAAGTACAGAAAGAGAAGATCAAAGAATTACCCAATAATGGTAATAGTTGTCTTTTGGCAATGGAATTACAAGCTGTTTTTAATTTCTTCTTCAAACTTCATATTTTTCTAATTTTCCACAGTAGACATATTTTTATAATCAAAAGAAACAATAAAAATGTTTTTATACAACCACTCAAGTTTTATGAACCTTTTTCAATGTAATGTTGTATCTCATTGTAATGAGGATCAATACTTATGAAAATACTTATGAAAAATACATTTCTAGAGCAATAAGTTACACTTTTTAAATTGCACTAGCATTTTTGTTTCTAATAAATTGTTTCATTTCAGGTCAAATTAAGTGCCTTCTAGTCCTGTATTAGGAACTATGCTAATTCGCATGGCTGCTGAAATGCATTCAGGAATGATGATGCATAATCTACATTTACCCCTAATTTTGCCTTTTCCCAGACAGTACTGTGAACAACTGACTATGCCTCTGAAATCAAGATATGGCATTCAAAGACCAGAGATTACTTAGATAAACCAGATAATCTGGAATGTCTGTAGTATAATTGTTTAAGGTAGAAATAGTCTTGCATCTACTAAGATAAAGATAGAATACAGTAAAAACGTCACAAGCTAGGATTTAGGACTTCAGCCCAAGTTTTAGCCACATTAGAAGAAAAAAGGAAAGCATCACTTTTCTCACGGCCAAGAAGAATGCACTGCTAAACAGGCAAAAAAGGAAGTATCCAGTAAGCCAGTACTAGGGCCACATGATAGGTCAATGCCAAAACCCGGGATGTCACAGTCTCTCTGACAATGAAATTGGCATCAATAAGACAATGCATTCCCTTGGAGAATTTTCTTGAAAGGAATTAAAAAGGAGCAGATGGTATAATATGAGCAAATTTTTTCTTCCTCCTCCTGTATGTCAAAAAAATTATTTTAGCCAAACAAAATTTAAAACCAGGAAAAAAAGCAAAAATTATCAGTCATGAAATACAAAGAGGATCTGGATTAACAGTGTGCATTTATCTAGAGTTAAATTCTATGCATGATGAAAAGTAAAGCAACATTGCTTAGAACCACTTGTAGCTGTGGAGAAGGAAATGGCAACCCACTCCAGTATTCTCGCCTGGAGAATCCAATGGACAGAGGGGACACGCAAGAGTGTCCCAAGAGTTGGACACGACTTAGCAATTAAACCACCACCACTGGCATCTGACAAGAACAGACATAGGGAAAGGTCAGAAAGTGGTCCAACCATCCACTCAGTCTCTCCTGCCCAACACCTTGGAGTCATTACTGGCCTCACTCATATCTCAGTCCCTCATCTATGTCTAAAATACACTTGTCAACCTTACTCCAGAAGAATTTTCAGAATCTGCCTATTTTTCACCAACTCCCACATGACCTCTTGGTGTGGAAGAAAGATACACACATTCTCCCTTTTCTGGTGGTTCAGGCTGTAAAGAATCTGCCTGCAATGCAGGAGACCTGGATTCAATCCCTGGGTCATGCAGATCACCTGGAGAAGGGAATGCTAGGCCACCTGCTCCAGTATCCCTTGCCTCTAGAGAATCCCATGTACAGATAAGCCTTGCAGGCTACAGTCCATGGGGTCTCAAAGAGTCGGACACAACTGAGTGACTAAGCTAAGCTAAGCTAACATCACCTCTCAGTTTGGAAGAAAGACACACACATTCTCCCACTCTACTCTCGCCCCCATTTTCCATAAAAATTTTAAAGGAATCTTTAAAACTATAAAGCAAATCATGTCACCGTGCTGCTTAAGACTCTCCCGTGACTTCCCATGGCTCTTAAAACAAGGCAATAAAGCACAAAACCCATCAGTGACTTTCCAAGGCTCTTAAAACAAGGTGATGAAACACAAAATCTGTTCCCATGGCTTTCATAATTTGGCCCTGAAAAATTCTGAACATTTTCTCTTCTGCTTACTCCAGCACTCCACACACACAGCCTTCTCTCAGATCCTGCAGGACATCAAGCTCACCCCTCCCTCTACATCTGAGTTTCCTCTTTCTAGAGTTAAGTTGACCCCAGAATTTTGCATGCTTGGTTTGTTCTTATCATGCACACTTTACCTTAAATATTACCTCTTCAGAGAGGTCTTTTTTGAACATCCCATTAGCTCTCTGGTACTCTCTTATCACTTCATTCCATTTTATTTTCTTCATAGCTCTGATCATTATCTGATATTTTCATCTTACTCATTTATTCATTGTCTTTCCCAACTAGAATCTATGTACCCTCAGAGTACATATCCTTATCTTTCTTGTTCAAAATGTTAACTCCAGCACCAAACAGAATGTCTAGCACAAGTCCACAACAAATGTTTTAGAGAATTAATAAGGTGTCTCTGAAAAAGTATATGATAGAAGAAATAAAGAGTTTACTTCCTAAAGACCTAAAAATAGTATAGAAGGCTATGAGTATCTTAAAAAGATGCCAAAAGGGGAATGGACACTTCAGTGGTAGAAATTTGGGGAAATATGAAAAATCTAGGATTTACTCCATTTTAAAGAAAAGGAGGCATAACTTATACACAATCTACTGTGGGAGTACTTCTTTCATATGAGCCTACGACAAGGAAATTCAATAAGGGATTCAAAGAAAAGATCTTGCTTCATTTATAAAACCATTGGTAAATAAATGGATAAATATCACAAGTGTTTCAAATTAAATATTTAATTCTTTTTTTTTTTTTGGCTGCACCACGTGGCATGCAGGATCTCAGTTCCACAGCGAGGGATGGAACCCATGTCCCCTGCAACAGAAGCACAGAATAATAACCACTGGATCTCCAGGAAAGTCCCTGAATAAATCAGAATGGCATCAGATATTTGGACAGCAATATTAGAATCTAGAAGACAGAAAAGAAACATCTCCAAAATCCAAAGGAAAAATTATTTCCATACTTTAATTCTATAATCAGGGATAATTGTGAGTGGAACAGACTCTCAGACATGAAGAGTGTCAAACCCCATCTCTCATGCATCTTTTCCCAGGAAGTTCCTGGACGTCTACACAACTAAAACAAGAGGATAAAACAAGGAGAAAGAATATACTGCATTCCATAAATAGAATTCAAGTAAAACATGGAAGCAAAAGGGCCTCGGGGGAGGGGGGGGGGGTGACGGCAAAAGGGGTTGGTTTTAAAGCTGATTTAGAGATCAGCCAGGCCAAAGACTGGCTCGTTGGAATGTTTCGGTAAAGTATCTCCCAGAAGAAACCGAGAGAACACTTTAAGTGTTGAAACATACTGCAAGGAAATTTATATTCCTGAGGGAGTATCTGGGGGTGAAGCGGTAAACAAATGAAGCAAATCAATAACAAAAATGACAATGATTAACTAAAGGGAAAAGGCACAAAAAAAGGAAAGATATTCATCATGCCACAGTTTATAACAATAATAATAATACAACGATATTAAAAATAACAATAATACAACCACCGAATACTTATCTAACCAAAAGTATAACTATACCAGTCTGATGGGGAGATCAAAGGTGTACATAGATAATGGCATAAAAAAGCCCGATTCTCATGAATCATAGTGGGAAATTGATAGATAATATCCAAAATTGAAAAATCAACAAGTGGCAACATAAGCAAGTTTCATAAATATATGGAAGGAAATACAAAACAAAATGACTAAAAGAATTGAGGGTAGTTGCTTCTAAGGGTTGGGAAACTGGGACTATAGGGGTGAGAAAAAAAAATGTCTGGCACTTATGTATATATGTAACTGATAAAATCTTTAAAAACGGAAAAAGAGAACTTTGGGTGATCTCTCTCTCATCTAGTATTTGAGCATTTAACATTTATTTACATCCACTGTAAAGAGCAGACTATTTTCTACAATAGCTGATTAATTCACATGTGGACTCCTACAGGGCACTAATGAAAAGATAGACTGGGAATAAAGTGAGCTGAAAGAGAAACTCTAGATTTCCAATAGTATCAGTATGATAATACCTAACATTATCCAGTGTTTACTGTACATCTGCAGTGCATATTTTATTTAATTCCTACAGTATCCCTTTTAAGCACTGCTACAAGTGTTCCTATATAAAAGAGGAGGAAACTATAAGGCATAGAAAGTGCCAATCTTTGTCCAAAGTTTCATACCCAGAATATGAGATGGATGAGATTTCTTTTCTCTCTGGTGGGAGTGCTTGTTCCCCAGAAATCTGCATGGCTCACTGTTCTACCTCCTTCAGGTTTTTGTACAAATCTCAGTGTCTTAAGAGGATTTCCCTGACCACTCTATTGGAAATGGAAAATAATTCTCTGCCGACACTCACACCAGCATTCCCTAATCCCTGGGTGCTGTCTTTTTCTATTGCACTTCTCTATCTGATATGCTACACAGTTCATTTATTTATATTGTTTACTGCCTGTGTCATCAACTAAATGTAAGTCCCATAAAAAGAAGAACTGTTGTCTCTTTTTCTTATCTGCCATATTCTCTGTATTCAGATGAGAATCTGGCACATATGAGAGTCAAAAAATAACTGTTGAATTCACTGAAAATTCATGAATCTAGAATCAGAGCTCTTTAGCACCAGCAAACTACATTGCCAATTCTAGTTTATTCATTGTGAAATGTTGCAGAGATTATCAAGTCTTGTCAAAACACTTTTGACTTATCACAGAAAGACAACACAGATGAAAACACTTTTATGGAAAATGAAGCCCTACCACTAGCTCTTAAAGACAGTACCTCTTCTTCCCATTTAACAGAATGGATTGTAGCACAGTCTTACAAATTAGTAGATTTTGTTTTGCTTCCCCCAGGAGTATCTCTCAAAATATTGACTTTTCCCGATAAATCAACAACAAGTAAATGCCTTGCTGTGATAAGTGGGTGCCATGAATACAGAACAAGGCCCTTGTGAAGGAAGTTTTTTGTAGATAAACTAGAAAAGCATATGTTCCTCCAAAGTCCTCCCAGCAGAAAGCATGTGAAATTGCATAGTCATGAATCAAACTGAGTGACTTAAAACCTGTCCCCATAGGTGCTGAACTATGCAACTTGTTCAGCTCCTCCTTAATGAAGGGGAATCATTCTGTTCTATGTCTTTTATGTACAAACTGTTACCCAAGATTGATGCAAATGTAACAAGGTAATAATCAAGCTTTTAAATCAAATTACAATTGCATGAATTTAGTATTCTGGAAGGGAATATAAATATTAAAGAAGGGAATCCATTCATTCTATGCTGGTTAGACTAAATGATGAAAAATCTATAGTTTTTTCCAGACTTTAAAGTTGAAAATAGCTAATGCAATAACCTCAGCAGAAGAGATTGTTTTTTTTCATACTGGAACATACTGAGCACTTTATAGAAAAGTATATTAGAGGGCTAGGAAGGGGCAAGTTTAGGCCTAGTCGATAAATATAGTTACCAAGTTTAACGACAAAGTCACTGAAAGCATATTTCTTTTTCCAAAGTGTTTTGTTTCCCTTCAGTTGAAAGAACATACCCTGGTTTAATATTTGTCTTTAAAGTGCTCCAGATGTAGGATCAAATGAACAAACTCTTCAGCATTTTCTAGTCCTTTGGACATTTAGGATTTAAAGACCAAATAATAATACATTTAATTTGGGGCAGGAAAACTTCTCCTGATAAACTATTATATTTGATTAGTAGGTAGGTTTCTTTTTTTTCTTTTTTTGTATAGGTAAGAAGTGCATTTATTTAGATGTACACATTGTATAGACAGAAAGCAGACCATCTCAGAAAGAACAAGGCCTCGAAATACAGGGTGGTTAGTTTTTCTGAGCTGGGTAATTTCATAGGCTAATGAGTGAAAGGGTTATTCCAACTACTTTGGGGAAGAGGCAGAGATGTCAGGAAATTGGGCCAGTTTTTGACTTTTTATGGTTGGCCTCAGAACAGTCACAGCACTGGTGGGTGTGTCATCTAGCATGCTAATGTATTATAATGAGTGTATAATGAGGCTCAAGGTTCACAGGAAGTCAGGTCTTTTGCCATCTTGGACCTAGTTGGTTCTAAGCAGTTTTTGTCATAGTTTTCTTCATATTCTTTTCTTTTTCAACTATGCATAATCTCCAAAATATAAATAAGAGCAGATGAGATTTTTATCATTTATCCTATCATTATTATTAATTCCTACTATTACTCAGAGTCCCAAGTACATGGTATTTTAACAACAGGAAAAGTAGTGAAGTAACTGTCCCTACCAAAAAATGTGAAAGATCTTATATGAAGAAACAAATGGGATAATTTGGCTTGTAGTCAGCTTTTATTTATTTACATGTATTCATGTAATACAATTTAAAGTCAAAGATTTATAAATAATTTTGAAACTGATTAATCTAAACCATTTTACTTATCTGTTCACATTAATCAAACCAATGATATTACTAGCAAACCTGTGCAAGTTTTATGGAAAATCTCAACTTGGAATCACAAGTAGTCAGGAAGAATGGGTTTAATTTTTGGCATTCAATAAAATGCCATAAGCAGTTTGATAATAAAAAATAATTTAATATATACCAAAACACATGTAATGGAAAACCAATATGGAAAAGATGTACCTACTAAACATTTATACACACACACACACATCTCTCTCAATTCTCATTAGTATATTCCATCAGTCTATTTTTTTCAAACTTTTATTGAAAATCTACTCAGTACCACCAGACTGGCCAATGGAGAGTAGGAGATTCATAAACCTCATAAAGGAACTCACAACATTAATGAAAGCTGGAGTAAGCCAACAATTAGAATGCAGTAAAACAACAAACAGTAGATGGATGCTCAGATACTACACAGGATTTCATTTGTATTATATTGTGGAGCAGAGAAAGGAGTTGATATGGAGTGGACTTAGAGAAAGCATCAGAGAAGAGGAAATGCTTGAGCTAATAAATCTTGAATAACAAAGTGAAAGGGAGAACGTGAATTCTTGGCTAGGGAATGGTTTATGCAAAGGCACACATTTTGAAATAATATAAAACAACCTGGAAACCACAAATAATTAACAATAGCTACCTTTTTTTATCTCCCAAATTTGCTGGCATATGAGTGAAGTAATTTAACAGCATTATCTTTTAGGATTTGAAATATCTCAGCTGGAATTCCATTACTTCCACTAGCTTTGTTCATAGTAATGCTCCCTAAAGTTCACTTGACTTCACACTCCAGGATGTCTAGCTCTAGGTGAGTGAACACACTATGGTGGTTATCTGGGTCATTAACATCTTTTTTGTACAGTTCTGTGTATTCTTGCCATCTCTCTTCTGCTTCTGTTAGGTCCTTGCCATTTTTGTCCTTTATTCTGTTTATCATTACATGAAATGCTCCCTTGCTATCTCCAATTTTCTTAAAGAAATCTCTAGTCTTTCCCATTCTGTTGGTTCCTCTATTTCTTTGCATTGTTCACTTAAGAAGGCTTTCTTATCTCCCCTTGCTATTCTCTGAAACTCTGCATTTAGATGGGTATATCTTTCCCTTTCTCCTTTGCCTTTCGCTTCGCTTCTTTTTTCAGCTATTTATAAGGCATCCTCAGACAATCACTTTGCCTTCTTGCATTTCTTTTTCTCGGGGATGGTTTTGGTCACCACCTCCTGTACAAAGTTACAAACCTTTGTCCATAGTTCTTCAGGTATTCTGTCTACCAGATCTAGTTCCTTGAATCTATTCATCACCTCCACTGTATAATCGTAAGTATTATACATGATTTGATTTAGGTCATATCTGATGGCCTAGTGGTTTTCCCTACTTTCTTCAAAACTCAGAAGGGGCCACAGGATTGGAAAAGGTTAGTTTTCATCCCAGTTCCAAAGAAAGGCAATGCCAAAGAATGTTCAAATTACCGTACAATTGTACTCATTTCACGTTAGCCAAATTTTGCTCAAAATCTTTCAAGCTAGGCTTCAGTAATGTGCTGAGAACTTCCAGATATATAATTTGATTTAGAAAAGGCAGAAGAACCAGAGATCAAATTGCCAACATCCACTTGATCATAGAAAAGCAAGGAAATTAAAAAAAAAAAAAAAGGCTTCTGCTTCATTGACTATACCAAAGCCTTTGGCTGTGTGGATCACAACAAACTGTGAAAAATTCTTAAAGAAATGAGAATACCAGACCATATTATCTGTATGAGAAGCAAGAGTTAGAACTGGACATGGAATAGAATGGTTCAAATTAGGAAAGGAGTACGTCAAGGCTGTACATTGTCACCCTGCTTATTTAACTTATATGTAGAGTATATCATAAGAAATGCTGGGCTGGATAACTCACAAGCTGGAATCAAGATTACTGGGAGAAATATTGACAACCTCAGATATGCAGATGATACCACTTTTATGCAGAAGTGAGGAGGAATTGAAGAGTTTCTTGATGAAAGTGAAAATACTAGCTTAAAACTCAGCTTTCAAAATACAATGATCATGGCATCCAGTCTTATCTCTTCATGACAAATAGATGGGGAAAAAATGGAAACAGTGTCAGATTTAATCTTCTTGGGCTTCAAAATCAATGCGGAAGGTGACGGCAGCCATGAAATTAAAAGATGCTTGCTCCTTAGAAGAACAGCTATGACAAACCTAGACAGTGTATTAACAGGCAGAGACGTCACTTTGATGACAAAGGTCTGCATAGTCAAAGCTATGCAGTAGCTTTTCCAGTAGTTTTTCCAGGTTTTTCCAGTAGTCATGTATGGATATGAGAGCTGGACCACAAAGAAGGCTAAGCACCCAAGAATTGATGCTTTAGGTGGTGCTGAGGGAAGACTTGAGATTCCCTTGGACAGCAAGAAGATCAACCAGTCAATCTTAAAGGAAATCAGCCCTGAATATTCATTGGAAGGACTGGTGCTGAAGCTGAAGCTTCAATACTTTGGCTATCTGACACGAAGAGCTGACATATTGGAAAATTCCCTGATGCTGGGAAAGACTGAGGGCAGGGGAAGAAGAGGGGCAACAGAGGATGAGATGGCTGGATGGCATCACTGACTCAGTGGACGTGAGTTTGACCAAACTCCAGGAGATAGTGAAGGACAGGGAAGTCTGGTGTGCTGTAGTTCATGGGGCTGCAGAATTGAACTTGAACTAGCAACTGAACAACAACCACCATTTTTTAGTACCTATTTTTGTACCAGGCACAACATTAAACATTAGTTTAACAACAATATTTTGAGGCAAACACTTTTAGTCTCATATTTTTTGTAAGAAAACAAAGGCTTGGAAGAGTTATATAAATTGTGCAGCTCACATAAAATTTAGATGTGAAGTCAAGTAATCTGATTCCCCAAGTTTTGCTCTTAACTGATCAACCAATACACTGAACCTTCTTAAATTTAATACAAGAAAAAAGATTACAGAAAAGACTCTAGACACAGTTACATAATGATATAATGCTCTGTTTAGAAGTAGGCATGTCTTCCTAACATCATGCTGTTGCTAAGTCGCTTCAGTCATGTCTGACTCTGCACAACCCCATAGACAGCAGCCCACCAGGCTCCCCCGTCCCTGGGATTCTCCAGGCAAAAACACTGGAGTGGGTTACCATTTCCTTCTCCAGTGCATGAAAGTGAAAAGTGAAAGTGAAGTCGCTCAGTCGTGTCCAACTCCTAGCGACCCCATGGACTGCAGCCTACCAGGCTCCTCCGCCCATGAGATTTTCCAGGCAAGAGTACTGGAGTGGGGTGCCATTGCCTTCTCCGTCCTAACATCATAAGTAGCCATTAATAGACTTTAAGATGAGGATGTACACATGTGTTAGAAAATTTACAATAATACTCCAAGTGAAAGTAAATAAGACCCAATGGTAACAATCGAGGTGAAAGATGAAAGACATCAAAAGTCAAGAGATCTTTAGGAGATAAGATCAAGGAGACTTCATAGCTGATTATTGGGGATGATGAGAAAGACAACTGAGATGTCTCTGGGTTCTGGCTTAGGCAACAAACAGGTCGATGATACTCTAGAGTACAGGGGAAAGGTCTGGAGAGGAACACAGGAGTCATTTACATATACAGTAATACATAAGGTATAGTTAATGAAAGAATCACCAGGGAAAAGCATGGACATTTTATAAATAGGGAAGGTGGGATAGTCAAAACAGAAACCAAAGATATAACAGATTTATGAGGTTGATGAGGAATTAACTTTAAAAAGAAAGCTGAAAGAAAGCAACCCAGAGAGATTGGAGCAAACAAGAGGAAGAAAGTAATGCTATAATAATTAATGGAAAAGAACAAGAACATTTTCAACACGATGGTCCATAGTCAAATGCTGTCCAGACAACAAGACAGCCAAGTGCTAATAATGGATATACCAGGTTTGTTAATTAAGACCCTAGTGTGTTTCCTTAGAACATCTTGTAGCAGTGTCTTGGAAGAAAGAGATTATAATAGGTTGAAGTAAGAAAGGGACTTAAAGAAGTAGAACAATGAGTATAAACTATGCTTTTATTATAAAAGAGAGCAGAGACTGAAGGGAGAGAGGAAAGAGTTCTCATGAGGGAGAAAGTGAGAGTACAGGAGGGAGAGGAGGCTGAATGTGCAAAGGCCTTGAGTGAAATGCGTGAGGGAAACTGACTTCTAGCGACATCTACCATGGAGCAAATCAGCTTTCTTAAAGTAATAAATCATACTGTTGTCTTTTCTAGGGGGAAAAAATGCTCCAAAACTACCTACAGGATTCTTGTTAGGTACCCTTGGGAACAATTCATTTTCTACCATTTTGCAAAGAGAGCTAGATTATTTGCTTAATAAATCATAAGGGGGAGAAAAACACATGGGTACATCGTACAATGAAAAGTTTCCAAAACTCATGCTTGCGTAATTGCTTTTCAAATGATTTGCACACTTTAAATCTTCCCTCGCTATAACCTGTTCATGCATTTTTGTTTTCTCAGTAGTCAACAAAGCCATTCCTATCTGTTCAATTGTCTCCACCACTGCTGACCTTGGCACTATGGCAATGGCTTGACAGAATTGTGAAACCACATGATCCCTCAGAGATTACCAAACTGATGCATATTAAGCCATTTGCAATTTGGTAGTTTATTCTCAGAGTATTGGTATTATTATTATTTTTAAAAGCAAGCTACATTTATGGCATTAGAGTTAAGATTTGTAAATGTTCTATTCCACATACAGAATAAAATATATAAAAAGTAGGTAAAATATAATGCATATATCTCTAATGTCTTGTTTTGAATCAACCACAGAAATTAAAGCATGGTTGTAAGAAAAGGTTAAAAAAACTGGATTTCCAAATATCTTAATAGATAGTATAAGAATGTTTATTACTGGAATAGATGGCATTATATAGTTGTCTTTCCATCAGGACACTTTCAGAATGAGCTTAAATTAAAGACATTTTACCTTGATCTAATATCAGTTTCAGCTTTTTATTAACATTTAATGACTTTCTGCCAACTTTTGAAATTTTCATTGCTTTGAAAAATATTCAAGCATCAGGGTTAAATTATCAAAATTTCCAAGAGACTGATTTCATAAATGATATAATAGATATTTTATACATTAATTTGTCAATAGTCATGCATTGCTCACATCAGAAGAAACTCTATTAAACCTATTGACAATTTTAAGAAATTTCTAACAAGATGTTTCTTCTTCTGAGTAAAAGAGTCCTAAGAATATTTGGTCTTTTGTTGGTCAGTTCATTTAACTTAATTAAAAGGAACAGAGAAAAAATGTGAAAGTAATTCTTGAAACACAGATGACCATAAACATGCCATAAAGCCTCAACAAGAGCAAAGATAATTAATCAGGACATTGCTGTGTAAAAGTTTAATTATTAAAGGTTGATATAATGCTTTTATCAATCATTCTATAAAGCCAATTAATTTTTAGGAGGTTAACTGAGATTCAGCTAGCATATTTTTTTTAGTGTCAGGGGCAAATACAGTAAGTCCCCTACATACAAACGAGTTTCCTTCTAAGAGCACGTTCATGAAGTTAATTTGTTCATAAGCTGAATACAGATGTCCTAGGTACTGAACCAAGAAATTGGCTATATAGTACTGTACTGTAATAGGTTTATAATACTTTTCATATAAATAATACATAAAAAGACAAACACAAAAATAAAGAAAACATTTCTACTCTTATAAAGTCAGTTCAGTCGCTCAGTCCTGTTTAACTCTTTGTGACCCCATGGACTGCAGCACACCAGGCTTCCCTGTCTATCACTAACTCCCAGAGCTTGCTCAAACTCATGTCCATTGAGTCAGTGATGCCATCCAACCATCTCATCCTCTGTCATCCCCTTCTCCTCCTGCCTTCAGTCTTTCCCAGCATCAGGGTCTTTTTTTTTTTTAATTACATTTATTTATTTTAATTAGAGGCTAATTACTTTACAATATTGTATTGGTTTTGCCATACATCAACATGAATCCACCACGGGTGTACATATGTTCCCAATCCTGAACCCCCCTCCCACCTCCCTCCCCATACCATCCCTCTGGGTCATCCCAGTGCACCAGCCCCAAGCATCCTGTATGCTGCATCAAACCTGGACTGGAGATTCGTTTCTTATATGATATTATACATGTTTCAATGCCATTCTCCCAAATTAACCCCCCACCTCTCCCACAGAGTCCAAAAGACTGTTCTATACATCTGTGTCTCTTTTGCTATCTCCCATACAGGGTTATCATTCAGTTCAGTTCAGTTCAGTCGCTCAGGCATGTCCGACTTTTTGCGACCCCATGAATCGCAGCACGCCAGGCCTCTCTGTCCATCACCAACTCCCAGAGTTCACCCAGACCCACGTCCATCGAGTCAGTGATGCCATCCAGCCATCTCATCCTCTGTCATCCCCTTCTCCTCCTGCCCACAATCCCTCCCAACATCAGAGTCCTTTCCAATGAATCAACTCTTCTCATGAGGTGGCCAAAGTACTGGAGTTTCAGCTTCAGCATCATTCCTTCCAAAGAAATCCCAGGGCTGATCTCCTTCAGAATGGACTGGTTGCATCTCCTTGCAGTCCAAGGGACTCTCAAGAGTCTTCTCCAACACCACAGTTCAAAAGCATCAATTCTTCAGTGCTCAGCTTTCTTCACAGTCCAACTCTCACATCCATACATGACCACAGGAAAAACCATAGCCTTGACTAGATGAACCTTTGTTGGCAAAGTAATGTCTCTGCTTTTCAATATGCTATCTAGGTTGGTCATAACTTTCCCTCCAAGGAGTAAGCGTCTTTTAATTTCATGGCTGCAGTCACCATCTGCAGTGATTTTTGAGCCCCCAAAAATAAAGTCTGACACTGTTTCCACTGTTTCCCCATCTATTTCCCATGAAGTGGTGGGACCGGATGCCATGATCTTCATTTTCTGAATGTTGAGCTTTAAGCCAACTTTTTCACTCTCCTTCTTCACTTTTATCAAGAGGCTTTTGAGTTCCTCTTCACTTTCTGCCATAAGGGTGGTGTCATCTGCATAGCTGAGGTTATTGATATTTCTCCTAGAAATCTTGATTCCAGCTTGTGCTTCTTCCAGTCCAGCGTTTCTCATGATGTACTCTGCATAGAAGTTAAATAAGCAGGGTGACAATATACAGCCTTGACTGACTCCTTTTCCTGTTTGGAACCGTCTGTTGTTCCATGTCCAGTTCTAACTGTTGCTTCCTGACCTGCATACAAATTTCTCAAGAGGCAGGTCAGGTGGTCTGGTATTCCCATCTCTTTCAGAATTTTCCACAGGTTATTGTGATCCACACAGTCAAAGGCTTTGGCATAGTCAATAAAGCAGAAATAGATGTTTTTCTGGAACTCTCTTGCTTTTTCCATGACCCAGTGCATGTTGGCAATTTGATCTCTGGTTCCTCTGCCTTTTCTAAAACCAGCTTGAACATCAGGAAGTTCACGGTTCACATACTGCTGAAGCCTGGCTTGGAGAATTTTGAGCATTACTTTACTAGATGAGTCCAATTGTGCAGTAGTTTGAGCATTCTTTGGCATTGATTATCATTACCATCTTTCTAAATTCCATATATATGTGTTAGTATACTGTATTGGTGTTTTTCTTTCTGGCTTACTTCACTCTGTATAATTGGCTCAAGTTTCATCCACCTCATTAGAACTGATTCAAATGTATTCTTTTTCATGGATGAGTGATATTCCATTGTGTTTATGTACCATAGCTTTCTTATCAGGGTCTTTTCTAATGAGTCAGTACTTTGCATCAGGTGGCCAGGGTATTGGAGTTTCAGCCTCAGCATCAGTCCTTCCAATGAATATTCAGGGCTGATTTCCTTTAGGATGGACTGGTTGGATCTCCTTGCTGTCCAAGGGACTCTCAAGAATCTTCTCCAACATCACAGTTCAAAAGCATCAATTCTTCAGCACCAAGCTTTCTTTATAGTCCAACTCCCACATCCATACGTGACTACTGGAAAAACCATAGCCTTAACTAGATGGACCTTTGTTGGCAAAGTAACGTCTCTGCTTTTTAATATGCTGTCTGGGTTGGTCTTAACTTTTCTTCCAAGGATCAAGCGTCCTTTAATTTCATGGCTGCAGTCACCATCTACAGTAATTTTGAAGCCCCCAGAAATAAAGTCTGTTACTGTTTCACTGGCTTCCCCATCTATTTGCCATGAAGTGATGGGACCGGATGCCGTGATCTTTATTTTTTGAATGTTGAGTTTTAAGCCAGCTGTTTCACTGTTCTCTTTCACTTTCATCAAGAGGCTCTTCAGTTCTTCTTCACTTTCTGCCATATGGGTGGTGTCATCTGCATATCTGAAGTTATTGATATTTCTCCAGGCAATCTTTTCAGCTTGTGCTTTATCCAGCCCGGCATTTCACATGATGTACTCTGTTAATAAGCAGAGTGACAAAATACAGCCGTGAAGTACTCCTTTCCCAATTTGGAACCAGTGCATTGTTTTATATTTAACTGTCACTTCTTGGCCTGTATACAGACTTCTCAGGAGGCAGGTTAGGTGGTCTGGCATTTCCATGTCTCTAAGAGTTTTCCACAGTTTATTGTGATCCACAGAGTCAAAGCCTTTGGCATAGTCAATAATGCAGAAGTAGATGTTTTTCTGGAATTCTCTTGGTTTTTCAATGATCCAACGGATGTTGCAATTTGATCTCTGGTTCCTCTGCCTTTTTTATACCTAACTTGAATATCTGGAATTTCTCAGTTCATGTATGTTGAAGCCTAGCTTGGAGAATTTTGAGCATTACTTTGCAAGCGTGTGAAATAAGTGCAACTGTGTGGTAGTTTGAACATTCTTTGGTATTGTCTTTCTGTGGGATTGGAATGAAAACTGACCTTTTCCAGTCCTGTGGCCACTGTTATAGTACAGTACCTTAAAAAGTACAGTAGTTCAACAGCTGGCATACAGGGCTAGCACTAAGTAAACAGGCAAAAAGCGTTACTGACTGGAGGAGGGAAAGGAAATGAGAGATGCTAGAGAAGAAGGGTAGTCAGCAATAGGAGATGGACGGAAAGCTGCAATTTTACATGCACCTTACAATGCGAGGCACGTTTGCTTCGTTTAATGTTTTCAATTTGAAGGTTTGTATGTAGAAGACTTATAGAAATTTGAACAGTGAATATGTTTGACTCATGTAATCTTTATTTTTGTTGTATTTTTAAATGTTTAACTTACCCATACACACATCCTACCTTAGGACTTATGTATCGACTGTTCCCTTTGCCCAGAATGTTCTTCCTCCAGTTATCCACATGGTTCCCTCCTTCACTGCGTTCAGAATTTGCTCAAATGCCACATTATCAGGGACACTGCCTTGGCTACTCTAAATGAAATTGTATCCATCCTCCTCCAAGTCTCTTTCTATCCTTTTGCTGTGCTACATACTTGATGGTTTGTTTCTTTGTCCCACAAAATATAATCTCCCCCTATGGGCTGGATGTTCTGTGTCCCTCCAGAATTCATATATTGAAACCTACTGCCCAATGTGATGGTGTTAGGAGATGGGGGCCTTTAGGAGGTGGTTAGGTCTTGAGAGTGTAGCCTTCATGAATGATTAGCATCCTTATCAAAGAGACCCTAAAGAACTCTCCTCCTGTTTCACCATGTGAAGACACAGTAGAAAGACTGCCACTAGGAAGCAGGCCCTTGCAGATACCGAATTGTCTGGTGCCTTGATTTGGGACTTCCTAGCATCCAGAACTGTGAGAAAGAAAAATTCTGTTGCTTACAAGCCACTCAGTCTATGGTATTTTGTCATAACAGCCCAGAAAGACTAAGACAGTTCCAGAAGAATGAAGATGTAGTTTTGTTTACTATGGTATCTCCAACTCCTACAAAAGTACTTGGTCTATGAAAGACAATCAGTAAATATCTGTGAATGAGTGAATTTAAGAATATACAGATGAAAAGATGATATATTTGATTTTGAAAAATAGGGGACAGGATCATTAAATTTCACTCTGTAAGTGATCCACCTTGTCCAGTGAATTTATTTACAATATAAAGCTCACAACACTGAAACCAATTATAGTCTCACTCCTTCTTACATGCTTAAGACAGGCTGTAGCAATCAGAGAGATCCAGATGGACAGGTTCCCAACCTTTATTTGATGCCTTCCTCATGTTTCCGACAGGAATATATTAAAAACAAAGGAAGCAAACAACTAACAAAAAAAAAAAGAAAAGAAAACACAAACTCGGGCTGGAAGAGATGTCTATCGTTAAAAAATTCTCATATGTTCTTTGATATTTTGATTTTTATAGCTGAAAGGAAAAATGTGTGCACATATAATATGCAAACTGTCTTTTCTTCATTTAAACATACCTGTCATGATAACTCTATGGTTGGATTAACAACATATTTTTATTGCTATGGTAGCAATAATTGAGCTTTGGTGAATCAGTGTCATTTTTCCATAGGTGAGATGGACAAAATCAAGGAAACAGGAGGAGAAGATGGAGCCTGCATTGACGAGATGGGCAGTGTTTACCTGCAGCACACTGCACTGCTGCCTTAGCACAGAGTTTGGGCATAAGGGGTGGTGTTCTTCTAGGCCCAAGGGGAGCTTCGGGCAAGGTAGGTGCCAAGGAATGTACTCTGCTCCAAGTGTTGCCCACAGGCCAAATCAGCTTCTCTGCTGGTTAATGCTATAGCAATAAATTGTGTCAGAAGTGAGATCACCTGATCACATCTTAACTAACAATACTAGAAACTCGAAGATGGGGTGAGAAGATGTGCTCATCCCTCAACACCTTATTCTCCAACTGGAGAATGGAGAATAAGGACCTTCAACAGGTCCAAATGGAAAATGCATAGATTCTGCCTATAAAAATAAAGTGATACAAAATGAAATGTCCTTTGGCAGTAAAAGCAAAAAAGTAAGGGGAGGTAAGTAAGTAACTTTGAAGTGCAGTCTATGGATTTAACTGTTATAATGATCTGTAAACTTAACAAGGACACTGACACTGTAGACAGCCTCCAAATCACTATTATACAGTTAGAAAATCAAAGCCCACATTATTCAACTTTAACATTTACTACTACCCTAGAAGCTTTTTCAACGTGTTTTCCCCTCCAGCTCCATGGAACTCTTACCTTTTACCTTTGCCTCAGTAGATTCCTGATGAGGTCACCTAGCATTAGAAAATGACCATTTCATAAGCTGTTTTTTAAATTATTATTATGATTTGTATACCTACGGAAACTCTTAGAACTAAGAGCAAGAAAAGGGAGGGCTTTGAGATGTAGCTATTCAATTAAACAGTTATTCTTTGGCCACCTGCTATGTGTATTACCCTGGTTGCTCTTATGGACTCAACAGGAAATAAGAATAAGTTTTTATCCAGCAAAAACTTTACAGCATAGTGAAAGAGGAGAGTGAAAAAGTTGGCTTAAAGCTCAACATTCAGAAAACCAAGATCATGGCATCTGGTTCCATCACTTCATGAGAAATAGATGGGGAAAAGGTGGAAACAGTGTCAGACTTTATTTTTTGGAGCTCCAAAATCACTGCAGACGGTGATTGCTGCCATGAAATTAAAAGACGCTTACTCCTTGGAAGGAAAGTTATGACCAACCTAGACAGCATATTCAAAAGCAGAGACATTACTTTGCCAACTAAGGTCCATCTAGTCAAGGCTATGGTTTTTCCAGTGGTCATGTATGGATGTGAGAGTTGGACTGTGAAGAAAGCTGAGCACTGAAGAATTGATGCTTTTGAACTGTGGTGTTGGAGAAGACTCTTGAGAGTTCCATAGACTGCAAGGAGATCCAATCAGTCCATTCTAAAGGAGATCAGGCCTGGGTGTTCTTTGGAAGGAATGATGCTCAAGCTGAAACTCCAGTACTTTGGCCACCTCATGCGAAGAGTTGACTCATTGGAAAAGACTCTGATGCTGGGAGGGATTAGGGGCAGAAGGAAAAGAGGACGACAGAGGATGAGATGGCTGGATGGCATCACTGACTCGATGGACGTTAAGTTTGAGTGAACTCTGGGAGTTGGTGATGGATAGAGAGGCCTGGCGTGCTGCAATTCATGGGGTCGCAAAGAGTTGGACACGACTGAGCGACTGAACTGAATTGAACTGAACTGAAGAAGAAAATGATTGATACATGACTGACTATAATACATGTTATAAAAAGATAAGATACATGCTATAAATGAATGGAAACCAATGTCTGTGAGGTTCAAATAAGATGTTATTATATGTCTTGGGAGATTTAACACATAAGCAGATCATGAGAAATGAATTATAAGAATAGTTATTCTAGGCAGAGAAAAAATGCAAAAGTAAAGAACAAGAAGAATAAGTATAATAAAAAGAAGTTCAGTTTATTTGATTGCTGGGAAAAAGCAGTGGAGCAGTAGGGAATAGACTGAGAAGTCGAATCATAAAAGGTCACAAATACCAAGATGCTACATTTGAACCCAACAGGCAAAAGAAAGTATTAGAAAGAATCTGAACAAGGTGAAGGTATTACTGTTTATCTCTGAATAGCACTCTGTATTATTTTTTGTTACTTCCTCCCTGGGTCAGGAGTGGGTAATTTGCCTGCCTGCTGCCTTCCTTGAAGGTGGTAGCCATTTCTCAGGCTCCCTCTCCCTCTCTAGGGTTTCCCTCATAGCTTAGTTGGTAAAGAATCTGCCTGCAATGTAGGAAACCCGGGTTCGATTCCTGGGTTGGGAAGATACCCTGGAGAAGGAAATGGCAACCCACTCCAGTATTCTTGCCTGGAGAATCCCATGGACAGAGGAATCTGGCAGGCTACAGTCCATGGGTCGCAAGAGTCAGACACGACTTAGCAACTAAACCTATAAACAGTACTCTAACGGCAATGAGGATGAACCTAGATGCAAGAGTGAGGAGATGGGACAGCTCATTAAAACACACCGGTGGTCCAGGTAAGCAGTAATAAAGGTCTGCAATAAAGTGACAATAATCACAATGGACAAGAGCAATAGGATTAATAGAGAATAGAAAACTGGATTTGCATAGGATTGGCTATGTGTGTTGATGAGATATCAAGCTTCATCAGGGAACACTATGAACCCTCCGAAGAACTTCATATATGTCATTCATTCCTTAAGACAAGAATAAACCATCCTTCCATTTCACATATGAGAAAACTGAGGCCAAGAGAAGATACACAACCTGGTATGTAGTAAGTGACAAAACCAGAATCTGGACTGAAAACTGCTTGACTATGTAACTTCCAGGAGGATGCAGGTAGCTATACTAATAATAGAACAATAGTACAAAAATAATAGAACCATAATGCAATAATAATGAACCATAATACAATAATAATAGAACCACAGATTTCATTTCAAAGTTGCTTCTGTATGTACAGATTTAAAATTGGCATAAAATTATCAAATGAATGATATCAAATATGTTAACCTTATTTATTTAATTTTCTTCACTTCTGCAATACACAATTAATTGGCAATGTTACAGTACAAATAAGATTTTGATGCAAATCGGTATCAAAATAAATTAAAGGGAAATTAGAACAGAAAAGAAATTTAACCAGAAATGTGTGATATAACAATACCTAAAGTCCAGACAGGAGAACAATCTGGAGGTGGGGGGCAAAACTTGTAAGTTATACTTCATACTCTGGTGTTTTCTATATAAATAAAAATAATGAAATGAATTATCTGTTAAGATTATTTGACATATTTTCTAGATTTCCCCACCTAAGATGACAGAATTAGAAATAGAAATACTTATTTTAATATTACCTAAACCTTAATAAAATTCAGTGTGACTTTCAGGTTACTGTTTCTATCAGGAAATGACAAACTCTGCCTTTACTTTATCACTTCCAAATGTCTTCCAATAATGTAACCCACCAGGGTTATAAACCAATGAGAAATCTCACATTATGGTGCATCATGAATTTTAACCTGAATACATTTTACACAGTTGTCCTTTATATATTAACTTCATTTTGGACATACACACAATAGAATTTCAGACTCTGAACAAGCATTTAGAAAACTGTGCTCATCACTTCTAAGAAATGCTACTAAAACAAGATGAACTTCCTCCTTTTTGTTTCTGACTTCGGTTTACATGTATATACTTGCTTTTTCTGGTTGTGATTTATTACAAGTTTTTACTAAAAGTAGACATTAGATTTAGGAGATTTGACGGTAACTATGAACTAAGCACTTATATGGAAATCATCATCTGCTCCATGTACTTTAACAGGCAAAGGAAATAACATGTTCTGGAAAGAACACAGACTAGGAGCTGGTCAGTTGGACCCACCTAGCTTCTTCTAAGCCACCACTCTCTTCGGTAGACATTTGTGAAGAATATCCGCTGGGCAACGCCAGGGTGAAGAGTAGAGATTCTGGGAAGGCGCCTGACAATGTAGCTGGCAACACTGCAAGTGCTCCAGAAATGCTATTATTTCTATCAGATTCCTCAAGGAGGCAAATACCTAATTGGATTACATTAGAGGCAGAGACAGGGGAGCCTGGTGGGCTGTCGTCTATGGGGTCACACAGAGTCGGACACGACTGAAGTGACTTAGTAGCAGCAGCAGCAGAGGCAGAGAAACATTACATAGCAAAAGTACAAGAGAGAGGAGAGTGTATATGAAGAAGAGAGACAGGCGAAAAAGACCGGTTTTCATACATGGAAAGCTCCAAGAAGTTTACTAGAGATTATTTGGAATAAATCGGTGCAGTTGGTTCTCAATCCAGTCAGCCTTAGTTCCATTTACTTTTTCTGGAGGTTATATATTTTTGGATACCTCCTGACATATTTTTCATTTTAGAGAAACATCTGCAGAGGGAGATGGATGCATCATTTTATCCACATGGATCTTCAGTTTGCGTCTGTGGGCACAGAGATGCTGATGTTGGGTGAGATTCTCAGGACTAGACACCATGTCCTCACGGGCATGCAGTGCAGCATTAAGGATAAATCAGGCACTCCATGTTCTCTAAATAAATAGAAGGGGTCATGTGGGTAAGTAAATCTGCCTTTCAAAAGGAAACAGGCAAACATCGAGCTGATCACTGTTCTGTCAGTGATGAATGGGAGAGTGTTACAGGTGAAGAAGGGGTGGACCACAAAACCACAAAACAAAAGGGTAACTACTTGCTAAACTATTGTTTCTCAACACACTCTTAAAAAAGCTGCTGGACAAGATTTGGGAAATGTGTCAAGTCTTGAATCGGATGTTCTTTTTAAAATGAGGTTGTGTATCTCATGAGGCACGGTGTGTCTTGGAACAGAGTGGGCCCACTGAAGTATTTCTGTCATGACCAAATCTACCGATTCATCCAACTCATCACATACCTTTTTGACTGTGATTTGGTTCCCATGCAGGTATATTTATATGGAAAGAGTATACTGATCATATAGAGATTATATTTCTGTTCATGGTGATAGTTAACTCGTATAGTTATTTGAAAGAATAGCTTCTATTTATGATTTAATTTCTTACATCACTCAACAATAATGAGCTCTTACTAAACTGTGGCATCCCATCCTATGTAATATTTTTGTTCATTTGTTAAAAGAGTAAACTAGCATCCTAGTAATGAAAACAAAATAATAACAAATTTACAAATATATAACCATACAAAATATATATGTTTACATATATGATTAAATTAGATACTGGTAAAATCTTATCCTTTGGGTAAAATATGTCTTTCAAAACAATGAGTTCACTTACCTGAACATCTGGGGTCCTCAGAGTCATTCTCATCACCAGACTGCTAATTCAGCCCTGCTGTCATTAAAGCCTCCAGCACAACACTCGCTGTTTTCCAGAATTTCCTGATACTGATCTCAGCTGCCTCCATAATCCTGCCTTTTCAACAGTGTACAAAACTCATTTTCTGCTCATTGCTCATTATTTTTTGATACTGGCCCACCATGGTCTTATTTTGATCCAAGAAGTCTGACTGGAAGTCCATTAGCTTATATTTGCAAGTTCTTCCAAGGAGAGACCTATCTGCATAGCTCTAAATGCAATAGTTTATGCTTTAATGAGAGCTAACCTGTGTTCCTCTGTAACTCCATGTAATTGTTATTGTTCAGTCACTAAGCCATGCCAGACTCTTTGTGACCCCATGAACTGCAGCACACCAGGCTTCCTTGTCCTTCACTATCTCCCGGAGTTTGCTCAAACTCATGTCCATTGAGTCAGTGATGCCATCCAACCACCTCATCCTCTGTCGCCGCCTCTTCCTCCCACCTTCAATCTTTCCCAGCATCAATGGGAATTTCAACGGGAATTTCAATTTCAGTCCTTCCAATGAATATTCAGGGTTGATCTCTCCATGTTCATAACTCCATGGTATTCTCCTCTTCACATGTACACATGTATTTGGGCAAATTATATTTCTCCTTAAATATTTTTGACCTCAACTTTCATATCTGTATAATACGTTTAGAAAATTCAAAAGCTAATGCTAGAAAGGACAGTGTAGTTCATAACATGTGGAAACACATTTAAATTCCTTTCTTTCCATGAAGAAAGGAATTCAGTTTCCTATCTCCTTAATGCAATCTCATTTATCAGTTTCCTATCTCCTTAATGCACTCTCAAAAGGACAGAAGAAACAACACATTCATACTATCTTTCCAAGTCATCAGATAAACCTGATATGTCTTTGTTTAGCAGCTTAGCCTTGTCAGGCCAATAATCTGTGTCATTCTCACTCATCAAATACAATTGTACTGACATATGGGGCAGCTGACTGCATTTGGGAGAGGTTAAATGAAATTATGAAAGCAGAAGCTCTGATCTTCTGGCCTGCAGTGTGTCTGATGAATACAACAGATATCTCTGTGTTCTTGATATGTGTGTCTATTTTTCTTAAGAAACATTCATTTAAACATGTCTTTATTAAGCATGTTGAACCTTTAGAAGAGCTATAATAGATAACTATGTGTCTTGTCCTGTGTTACATAAATTGCTGAACATAAGAATGTCATCTTTTATTTTTCAGAGAAGAATTCTATTGCAACCTTTAAGGACCACACAATTCCAAAATTATTCAAAGCATCTAGTCCACAGAAAAACACACACACACACACACACACACACACACACACACACCTCAATTTTAAAGGCAAGTATAAATATGATATAAAAAACTGATAACAGTAAATAAATAATAAATTTTCTGATTTACAGAGTCAGAGAATATAGAGGCAGATATTCTTAATTAGAAAATAGAAGGCAGCAATGTACCAAAAGATATTTCTAGACACTTCTAAAGAAATTAGAACCCTTGCTCACTGTTGAGGGGAATGTAAAACGGTGCAGCTGCCATGGAAAACAGTATGAAGAATCCACAAGAAATTAAAAATAGAACTACCATATGATCCAGAAGTCCCATTTCTGGGTATCTGTCCAAAAGAACTGAAAAAAATATCTTCTCATGTAAAAATGTATTGTAAGGTCTTATGAGTTACACCCACGTCAATGTGACAGTATACTCTGATAATATAAAATTTTCTTTGGACTTTCTACAAACTTAAGAAAAGATTTTTTGAAATTCCGATGGCCTAGTAAGTAAATGTAACTGCATTGATACACTGATGCTACTATAAATTATCTAAAGAACTGTAGTTTTTTGTTTTTGTTTTTTAAATTTCATGATTACAACTTTACATGCTTATAGCTCCTCAGGAACCATCAGCAACTACAAGTAAGTAATCTAACACATTGAAGAGCCCTTGGTTGCACTGTTCAACAATGATTACATGTGCAAAAAAATAAATCTCTAAATCACAGACTTGTTTTATATCAATAATGAGGTAGATCCTACTGGTTCAGGGATTCTTAATCATATTTTATGAATGCTGATGACTTTCAAGTGTTCCATAAACCCCTGAAATTGCATGTGAATATTTGACGGGCATTTTTCCAGACAGAGCTTCCACAGCTTTCTTAGATGGCTAAAGCAGTCCATCATGCTCCCCCATCAAAAATTAAATAACATATTAAGAGTATCACTTTAAAGAGGAGAATTAATATATCATAAAGAATATAAATAATTAAATTTAGATCTAATTATTATGGTCTAGAAAGAAAATAAAAATCTCAATTTCTCTCTTTTCTTTCGTTTCTTCTATTTTTTTTTTTTTTTTTCGCTATAGGTGCCAGAAATCACAAAGGCATTTATAATGCCAGTGTGGCAAAATGTATTCAAAATTAGAGAAGGAGGCTACTGTAAGACATCAGCTATTCTCAAACTTAAGTGCCCATCACCTGGGGGCGTATGTGATGGAAATGTCCAGCCCCAACTGATGGACCACAGAGAGGCTAAGAACCCCCAGGCTTTACAAGCACAGGGGTGATACAGACACAGGGAGTCAACAGAGCACCTGATGAGAAACACCATATTCCTTCCAACCCATTAACAACTGCTCCTTAAATGGTTTGTGCTATGCTGTAATTTGTAAGGCAGGCACCCTGAGGCTAGATTCTGCTTATTAGCATTTTCTCCAAAAAGCAACCTAAGTGCTCAGAGATGCTATAATATAGAGTAAAGTAAACTTAAGAAGAAATACTTACAACAGCAATGCTACTTTCAATAGCGTTCATGATATCAAACGATAGTCACAAAGGCCATCAATCTTACTAACTAATAGTCAATCTTATTAACCAGTCATTAAAACAGGGATACATGACAACCAGACAATCACAAATTTAGATTATAGGTACTGAAAGACTGAATGTGAAGACATAAATGAAATTTATTTCATATCCCAGACTGTGCCTCAGTTTAACAACAGTATTTTTTACAACTCTGTAACACTGGGGTTATAGCATCACAAAGGTTTTAGAAAAATTATGAGACTTCCAGTTAATTACCAAATATTTATTAGCCTTATACATCTGAACAAAAGGGAGGGATTTTAAGACCTAAAATAAACAGACCATATAAATTAGACAGCTTATTATGATAAGTGGAAATGTATGAAATCTAAAGAAATCCAGAATATAGGCAACATTTTAATCATTATTTCCAATTTGTTGCTTTTAAATAATAGATCACTTGAAACTGAAATATAAAAATCCTGAAATATATTGTAGAAGAGTAAAATACACTAAATTGTAAAACTTCAAAACAATATAATCCTGATAATTGCCAAAAGTGCATTTACACCCTGCAGAGTACAACTAATAAGGCGAGCCTAAAATTCTTCAAAATATAGCCATCATCTTAATCGATTTGCCATAAGTCTAAGCAATGCAATTAATTCTCTGGCATTTATGCAAGTTTTCTAAGGTGAATCCATGTGAACTCAGACATCATCAGGCAATATTTATGCTCTTGGTACACAAATAGCCTTGTCACTCAGGAACTGCCTCCCTAATGCCAAAACCCCAGCGTATCTGTCTCATTTCCATCATCCTCAGACATGGTGCGTGCAGCACAATAAGGGTGGCTGACAGGGAACGGTAGTAACTCGGGCTGGTCTATAACAAGTCTGACAAGGACAGGTGGCAAATATGGTGCTCTGAGAAGTGTGGAGACTGCCAACCACAAAGGAAGAACGCGAGATAATATCATTTTTCACCCATCACTTCTGGATCAATTTGTAACAGTCAAAGCCGTCTTCAATGACATTCATATAAAAATATGAATTTAAATGTTTGCTATTTGAATCAGTTTCCAGAATCAGTAGGAAATATGATGTCACCTTGGCAGTATTTTTTATGTGCCACCCAGTTTCTAAATGTCAGACTTAAAACATCCAAGAATATTTTTTCCTAAGTTTGCCTCAGCCATATGTATTGTGATAGAAGGGCAATAATATTTGTTCACAACATTTTAATTCATCAAAATGAGAGACGAGATCCTATTAGTAAAATTCATAAATGCAGTAAGTTGAAAACCTATGGCAATGAATAATAAGGATTTTAGATTGAATGCAAATTTCACTTAAGATAGTAAATGTGCTTATATAAACAGAGATGTTTATATTATTTCTTTGCATAATATTTTACTTTCTAAACTCCCAAACTCATCTCTACATGAATGACTTAGATTTTAGACTACAGTCACATTCTGGACAAAGGAGAGGTATGGATGCTGCTCCAAAGACAGTAAAGAGAATGTTTCTGTATTGGTGACAGGCCCAGGGCAGGATGAAAACAGGAGTAATTACCAGGGTCCTGTCCCAAGCAAAGAGAATCCAGAAGACCAGAGCTGCTTTAGATCTGTGTCGGTGTTCATTCAGCCTCTTTGTAGGAGAGGCCTGAAGATCTCATTTAGTTAATGACCTTCTGATTCCATCCCCAAAATGTTCAGGAAATTATACCCCCTCTCTAGACTATGGGGGCTTCCCAGGTGGCGCTAGTAGTCAAGAACCCACCTGCCAATGCAGGAGACCTAAGAGATGCAGGCTTGATCCCTGCGATGGGAAGATTCCCTCTGGAGGAGGGAGTGTCAACCCACTCCAGTATTCTTGCCTGAAGAATCCCATGGACAGAGGAGCCTGGCAGGCTACAGTCCATAGGGTCACAGAGAGTCAGACACAACTGAAGCGACTTAGCACACACGCACGCATTCTAGACTATGGAACTTCCCCCAGTTGTTTGGTCCTTCCATTGTTCACCATTAAGATCACAAGCCTTGCACAAGTTACTTGAATCTCACTTTTCTGATTTATAAAAGGTGTGTACTGATGACAAGTTTGTAAGGCTGCTTTGAAGATAAAAATGTGATAATGTATGTAAAGTATTTGGCAAGCTGCTTAGCATATAAAAAGTACTTATATGTAGCAATTATTGTTATATAATAATTATCATTGCTAATATTTTGATATCCATAGTAAGTCTGATCCACAGAAAATCTCCATTTCCAACCAATAGTCAACACTGCTGTGGTGACATTTTTCCTCAACAGAGAAGATAAAGCCAGACAACTTGGCATGCGACATGTGTTCTAAAATTGTATAAGCTACCAAAGGCAATGGAAAAGCAGATGAGAGCATTTTAAAAATTAAAATGCCTTTTGATTGCTCTGTGTTATGTCCTGTATTGCAGAGAGGCACTGTCAAAATCAGTAGCTTTATAAATGATGGATTTGGTACAGCATAAAAAGGCATGGCAAAGTATATTTCAAATTTTGTTTTGAAAGCATTGATTCCCATACATCTCTGAAATTAAATTTCCCTCATGGTTCACCTTTAAACCGCTTACCCAGCTCGAAGAGAAAAATAAGAAAAGGAAAATTCTCCCTTACGATGCCATCCAGAGGTAAACTGCAGATAAACATTAGAAATCACATAAATACATTATTTTACGAGTTTGATTTTTCTCTACTGAATATTCTTTTTATTATTACTCCAAGTACATAAGTGCAACTTATCACTTGCATGTATATTTTTCCTTATGTTTTCATAAATACAATGAAAAGGCTAGTGTTTCTAACATAGTGCTTTGTTTCTATTTATCTGATAATGCAACAACCAAGATTTCATTACCACATAATACCTGTCTGCGGGATGAATGAGTGAAATGTCAGGTCTAACTCTGTGCTTTCTTTATTATTATTATTACATTTCCTATAGGTTTTTTCTTCTTTGTGACCATTGAACTTGAGAAATATTGAGCAATTCTTACTCAGATTTTTTTTTTACTATGTCCTTTACCTACAGGTTGAAGATACCACTGAGTTTTTCTACTGTAGATTCATGATTTATGTATAGAAAGGGCATTGCCTTTTCCTAAACTTTGGCACATATCCTTTCACGGTATGTAAGCTTAAGGTGAAATAGGATGTTTCTTCATAGGGGAAATTACTAAATTCTCATTGTTACAGTAGAAATCCTTCTCCCCATGAGAAAAATGAATCAGTTGTAGGAAACTTATCAACAAATTGCTGCCTGCATTAAAATATGTAATTTCATTTGTTGTACTGTATGGTGCACAGTATAAGAAAATGTGGGCTATGAATTAGTCATGGCTTTATTCTAGGTGGATCAGTGATAATATTCAATGTGATGATGATACTGATTTACAGAATGCCTGGTGTTATGATTCTACAGCTCCAAAAGATGTGGCAACTTTTTATTTTTATGTAATTAATGCTGTTAAAAGCACACATTTGACTTGTTTCTTTCTTGGCCCCCAAAATTTATTTGGAACACCGCATCTACCCTACATACCCAAAATTCCTTAAGGGGCTTTCTATGGCAACGTGTATGGATAATAAAGACCCGAAAGACACCAGAGATATTTGACATGAACCCTTGGAAAGAGGTGCTTCTACTAAAATACAATGGGTGTGGTTCATGCAAGAAGGAGTAATAGCAACTAAGCAGTGAAAAGGTCATTTCTCGCGCTAAGCACAGGTACGAAGCCCTTTGACTTTTCACTGTCTCAATTCACAATGGTGGTCTCTGTTGGTGACATTAACTTATAGACCCACTTTGGCCCTCAGCTCAGAAAAAAAATAACAACAACAACAATTTGGCAACTTGCAAGTCCTGATGTCAGCAGCGGTCTTCTGGTCCTTCCCAGTTATGTAGGAGAGCGTGATTCAGTCCTTTATGCCCTCAGACATTGCAAGTCAGCTCCCAAAATAACAGCTAATCTGGATTCCTGCCATCCCTGCTATTCGACAGAGCCCAGGAGGGTATTCTGTAATAAGTACCAAAGAGGGTTCTGATCACATCCAATCGCATTCCCAGTGTGTGTGTGTGTGTGTGTGTATATATATATTCTGCAGCTTGATACATAGGCCTAGCAGAGATATAAAGAAGCATTTGAAGAAAGAGAAAAAAGAAAAAACAAAAAAACAAAAAACCCTGACTCATCCATTCAGCCACTGAATAAATATTGTTAAAGACACTCTTTTTAAAATATTTTGGATAAGGGGTTGCAGGTTAGTGATAAAAAAGAAATAACATAGTTGCTTTCAAGGAATTTCTAATCCAGAAAGTAACTGAGCACAGAAGTTAAAAGAACATGGTACCCCTGTCCATATCTCCCTGGATCCCTTTACCAGCTTTCTGCACACCATCTCCAATGCACTCTCATCCCCATCATCAGCATCCATTGCTCCCTGTTGCAAGGCTGCCTGCAGAGCTGCCAGAACGTCATCTACTTACACCATGGAGAGTGCCAAGCACCAGAGTCAATACCACCTTCTGCCTCAGCCCTTTGCCGAGGAGTAAAAGGGAAAAAGACAGTCTCTTCACTTCCTAACCTGGAAACTCCATGAGAGGTCTCACACTGTCTCAAGGACTCTCCTGCAAGATTGAGCCATGTCACCCTCCACCCTTGTGGGGTTTTCCTGAGTCTCACCCTTGTTAGTTTTCCTTCCATCCCATGACTACTTTTACACACTGCAACTGGTTCTTCAGAAACACTTCCTAATATATCACTTTCACAAGAAATCCATTTCAGGGACAGTTTATGGAGACAGGCAGCTATTAAGAGGACTATTTCTATTATTACTAAAGTTGACTGAAAATGATACAAAGATGAGTGAGATCAACTACCTGAAAGTTAAACAAAATGATAGGTAGGACTTATTGAACAAGTACAGCAAAAGTAAAGGGAAATACAACTGTCAAACTTTTAAAAAGCCCTTGCGTGTCAAGAAAATGAGCTTGTAACTTATTTGATACAAAATGAGATATTATCAGAAGGTTTTAAGTAGGAGAGGCCATGTCATACAATTTTAAAATTTTAGTTTGAATAATTCAGTAGAAATATCACTTAGGTCCTAGAGTTTTTCTGTTCTTTATGGATGTAATATAATTGTGACTGCTTAAAAATTAGCAGAGATGCTGTGTTCTATACTCCTTTCTAAATATGGATGCTGGTATGAAGTATATTGAAGAGTATTGCCAACTGTCCAGAATTCTGTCTATTCTGAAATGGAAATACATTCTACACACAGCCTTGGGCTCAGTCAAATTATCCCTAGTCCTCAAACAGAATGTGAGAATGTGACATTCACACATATAAACATTCACACTTTAAAGTTACATAAAAGTTGTTAATATGTCTGTAGGTTTCTTATTTCTTCTTTCTTAGTATTCCATTGTTATACTGTATGACTATTTAACAATCCAAGCTGTATGCTCCAGTACAGGATTCTAAAGCATCTTTCATCTTTTAGCCACAAGATAATACTAAAATACTTCCAGGCATTGATGAGTATAGTTTCAAAACCACAGTATCGTACTCTTTGAAGTAGTATTTCCACATAAGTCTAACAGTGTGGTTATAATGGCTTTCTGATAAAGAATACTTGCACAAATGGGCTACAAAAATTTTGATCTAGCCACTGGAATGTTGCTTCCTGACTGTTTATAAAGGTTGTCATGTTTGAAGGAGTTGACACTCGAGCAAGAAAGTCTCACCCTGACTACACAGTAGAATCTCATGGGAAATTCAAGGAAAAACCAAAGACTCCTACCTAGGCTCCATCCCATCCTAATAACCTTGGTAATGGTATGCTTTTTTTTTTTTTTTTAAGCTCTTCATATGGGTTTCTGCAATGCAGGAGACCTCAGTTCGATTCCTGGGTTGGGAAGATCCACTGGAAAAGGGGTAGGCTACCACTCCAGTATTCTTAGGCTTCCCTTGTGGCTCAGCTGGTAAAGAATTTGCCTGCAATGTGGCAGACCTGGGTTCGATCCCTGGGTTGGGAAGATCCCCTGGAGAAGGGAAAGGCTACACACGCCAGTAGTCTGGCCTGGAGAATTTCATGGACTGTATAGTTCATGGGGTCTCAAAGAGTCAGACAGGACTGAGCGACTTTCACTTCCACTTTCATGGGCTTCCCAGGTGGCGCTAGCAGTAAAGAACCCCACCTGCCAATGCAGAATGCAGGAGACATAAGAGATATGGGTTCGATCCTTGAGGTGGGAAGATCTCCTAGGAGAGGGCGTGGCAACCCATTCCAGTGTTCTTGCCTGGGGAATCCCATGGACAGAGGAGACTGCCAGGCTACAGTCCACGGGGTCACAACTGAAGCGATTTAGCAAAGCACACAGCATATGGTTCTTAACATGGTCAGTGTAAAGAACCATCACTTTAGACTGAGAGGTCTGAATTTGAAATACATCAATTTTAATATTAAAATTGAGAGTTTGGGGTGACAGTTGGTCCATTAAACACAATGATACATCTGTATAACTCCTGACATTTTATAACTTATGAATACAGTCTCTATGAGACAAAAATTCCATTTATTTTAATCACTCTAAAGAAAACAAATCCTAAGAAATTTTATGTGAGAAAGTCAAGGTCATATAATTAGCAGTAGAACCAGAACCCAACTTCTAATTTCAGGCACAGAGTTCCATCTACAAAGGAACATGACCCTTGGTCTCATGCATTAAAACATAACTTCCAAGGGGAGAGGGAAGAATGGACAGGTGGAACACAGAAGATGTTTAGAACAGTGATAATTACTCTGTATGATGCTAAAATGCTAAATATGTGCCATTATACTTCGGTTCAAAGCCATAGAATGCATAACACCAAGAGTGAATCCTATTGCAAACTATGGACTCTGGGTGGGATTATGATATATCAATGCAGGTTCATCAATTGTAACAAAGGCACCACCCTGGTGGCAGATTTGATAACAGGAAAAATTATGTATGAGTGGGGAAGGGCATATACAGGAAATTTCTGTACCTTCTTCTCAATTTTGCTGTGAACCTAAAATTGCTCTAAAAAATTAGGTCTATTTTTTAAAAACTACTAATAACATCCTTCAGACCTCTATACTGAATAATGCAGTTGTGTGTATACATTAATATCTTGTTTGCCTTGGCTGAAATATTTTAATATAAGCTAAGAAGAAAATCATTACTATTATAAGATTTAATCCCTTTCTACCATTTTCCAGCAAATTGGTATGCATATATTGAGAATTCTTCCAAATCAGCTTATGATAAAAAGCCATCAAAGACTATAGAATATGCTTCCTCTTACACATGTTCATTAAGCAAGTGCTTTCACTGTGGTGGATACACACGCATTGATAATAGAGACCCAGCTTGATTTAGAAACAGATGTAAGCACATTTGGAAGTTACTAGCCTTTGAGTCAAGATCTAGAACTCTGAGGTAAAGAATCTAGGTAATAATTTCCTTCAGTTCTTAAACATCCTATACAGCGCTAGACCAAATGATCCACAAGGGCATGTTCACCCTCATATCCCAATCTCCAAGTACACAAGGCGTGGAGTTCCTGGCACAAGAATGAGTGCTCCCTAAGTACTTGTGAAAGAAAGAATAATCAAGAGATATATGAGCTTGTATGTGTGTTAATGGGATGGGAAAACCTCTAGGAAAGAGATTTCCAACCGTATTTTCCATTAATGATCTCCCCAGGAAACCTAGGTTTGAAGAATATAGTAATGACTAGGAATCCATGTGCAAATATGTCTTGCCACTTTTTTCCTCTGAAGAATTTATTGCTCTCATATCCTGTATGAACCTAATTTTCCTTGATGCAAGGTTGATATATAAAAATTGTTTTTTATTCACATGAACATCTGATCAATTATATCATCACAATGTGAGATAACATCACTTCTAAAAAGGCAAAATATAGATCGCAAAGGATTAGGAGTCTATGCAACAGATGTCTACCAGTTAGACTAGATGATTTCAAGAGAAGCCCATGTGCTAGAGTATTTAAATAAAAACAGCACAAATTTATGTATGTCTCTCTCTTATCTGGCCCTATTTTCTCATGAGAGGAGAAGTAAGTATTGGGCTCATTTTTTTAAGCAATGGGGATAGGCACTACGGCAGTTGCGTTGGCAAGAGGAGGGTGATGTTTTTAGTCTATTAGGAATTAAGTTAGCAAGGGAAACCATTCGTTGTAACCAGTTTCACAGACTGTTCCATTACATCTAGGTTGACATACACCTAAAAAATGACAGGGTTGAAAAAGCCGAGTTCCAACTCAGCATAACGTGTCAAGTTCTGCTCCAAGTACAGCATATTAATAGGGCAAAAGATAGATAATTTGCTTCAAGTTTCAAGAGTAAGATGCATATGAAACACTCAAGTAAAAATGTAAGTTTCCAAGAGTGTAGTTATAAAATTAGAGTGGGCAGAATTCAAAGAAGAGAGAGATTAGCATGAGTCAGAGAGACTTGGTAAAGCTTTCATGGAAAAAGAATGGAGAATATCTGAAGAGGCTGAAGAGAAAAGAAAAAAAGCTGGGTTAAATATAAGTTGAATAATAGAAACCAAAAGTTTATATAACTTTGTCAAACTAGTCTATTTATTTAGAACCTTTATCATCACTGATATGGTCTCTTCTCTTAACCAGAAGTATAAGGTATATAATAAAAATCAAGAAAATGAAGAGAAATACAAAATATACAATTCACCTGAGATAAATAATACAGTATTTGGCATAAGTATAAAAAGAAAATACAGCACATAAAGCAAAACTTGTTAAATCTCGACTTCTCATGTAGCTTTTTTATATTATTCTTTTTGATGACTGTACATCTACTTATGAAATGTTTGAAAGTTATTACATTTTAATTCTGTCAAAGACTTTAAGCCACTTGAATCACATGCCTTTAAAAAAAGCTATCACAGATGACTGAATTCTTTATATTATTGAATTATTTCATGTCATAAAAGACATCACATTTGATAGTATGTGTGAAAATGAAAGACGCTCAGTTGTGTCCGACTCTTTGCGACCCCATGGTCTATACAGTCCATCGAATTCTTCAGGCTAGAATGTTGGAGTGGTAGGAACTGAACCCAGGTCTGCAGCACTGCAGGCAGATTCTTTACCAGCTAAGCCACAAGGGAAGCCTGAGAATATTGGAGTGGATAGCCTATCCCTTTTCCATGGCATCTTCCCAACCCAGGAATTGAACTGGGGTCTCCTGCACTGCGGGTGGATTCTTTACCAACTGAGCTATCAGGGAAGCCCTGATAGTACATGTGAAAGTGAAAGGGAAAAGTGAAGTCGATCAGTCGTATCCAACTCTTTGCGACCCTGTGGACTGCAGCCTACCAGGCTCCTCTGTCCGTGGGATTTTCCAGGCAAGAGTACTAGAGTGGGTTGCCATTGCCTTCTCCAGGGGATCTTCCTGACCCAGGGATAGAACCTGGGTCTCCTGCATCGTAGATAGACGCTTTACCGTCTGAGCCAACAGGGAAGTCTTTCAAACCCAATTCAGAAATGCAGCAAGCTATCAGCAAATAAAGAAAACACATACATTGATTATACTCCAAGTATATAAACCTATAGTCAGAATATTCCACTTCAAAATCTATTTGTCTCAAAAGCCTAAAATGACCCCTCAGAAAATAAAGTTATCTATTCAATTGGGATTTAAAGATGTCTTCCAATTAACGTCTTAACACAGATTTCTTCTTGGGTAATGCTTAATTCTTTCATTCAATATTCCCACTGCCACTCAAACTAAGTTATCCAGTTCAGCTTCTCTTACTGATATTTAGCCACAGGCATGCCTACAGTAGTAAATATCTCCTCAAATATTTCTGAATTGGAAGCAATTCTTGATGAAGAGTATAGCTCTAACACCGTACAAATATGGAAGTCATATGGTGATGAAGAAAAAACTCAAAAATGGCACCTTAGAAATTATCAACTTTGTTAGACTTACACAGCAGGGTTGGGATCCAATCACCTCTTAGCTTCCTTCCAATGAAAAGTCTATGCTACTAGTGTAATATGAATAAACATAGAAGCTTTGCCATCAACTCTAGATTGGTTACTTTCTCCAGACAAGGCCATTCAGGATCAAACATATATGTCCATGTAGTATGATTAAGCCCTGCCCCCTCTCTCCTATACATCCTCCTGGTGCTAATCTAAGCCTATAGAGCCTGAAAGTTATTTAATCTGTTCAGAAAATGCATACCTATGTTAGCTACCAGGGAACGGTGAAGAGGAGTCATGTAACAGAAATCTGATAGAGATCAGCATCTAAAGGGGATTCTGGCAGGAGATGCAGACAGTGGAGAGAAATTAACCTACAAAAATTGGGATTCAAAATCCAAATTACAATACCTAGAAGATATTAGTGAAAATCAGGTAGAACTAACTCCTCCCTCATAACCTGTGCTATAAGCCAGAAATATTACTTCTTCAATATGCCCTGTATATCCAGTCCCTTCTACCCAAATTGCTCTCCTCCCAATTCTTTAGCTAACATTCCTTCAAGACTTAAAATAACTATGTTTGTTCAAGAACCTTTGTCCAAGTCCCCAAGGCAAGGTTAGCGATCCTACTATTTTTTTTATATCATCCTGTCACCCCCGTATCATTTTAATATTTAGCATACCATACTGAAATTACTTATTTATTCGGACAGATAAGATATTAGTATTACATCAGAGAAGACATACCGAGGACAAAAACCTGAATTTTTTATTTACAGTTGTGATTCCTACCCCAAACACAGTGACTGAACAGCAAAGTAACAATATTTGATACCTATATAAAGAAGTAAAAAACAAACAAAAAAAACTGTACCAAGAAATCAGTAAACCAAGGCAAGGACTGTGGCACTGAGTACACAAGAGCAAGACCTGATTACTAGGTCTAGGATACAGGACTAGACAAGTGGAAGGAGAGTCACTGCCAGAGCCCTAGCAGAAACTGCAAGGAAAAACTCCAGACACACAGACTTCAGAATTCACTAAACCAATGGCATAAACACCCTTAGATGTCCCTAGTTTCCCAACAAGAATGATGGGGCACAGCTAATAGTCTACGCAGTGGTTAAATTTACAGTACAACTGTGATGTGAAGAAAATCAAATCAGTCATCACTGCCAAAGACATTCAGATTTGGAAGCGGTTAAGTTCCCAGAAAGTTAAAAAGAATACATTAATCTAATTGCTTATACACTCTTACGGAATGAAAGTGTGCATCCCCCTAAAATTCATATGTGGAATCCATAAGTTTCAATGTGGCTGTATTTGGAGATAATGAACCTGTGTTCCACAGAGTTAAAAAAACCATTCTAAAAAGGTGCCTCAGGGGGTTAACAGAAACAGGTGACAAGCAGAAATTCTTGTGCTTGTCACACAGAACAGCTTGTTAAAAACCCCTTCACTTGTACCATGCCTTCACTGATCAAGCTCACCTTATTTTTTGACTCCTTAACCACCCCTATAGGTAATGACTCTGATATAATGGTCACTATAGTAATAAGAAGCACGGTTGTTTAAAAGGACTTGGAGTTGACCCCCATCAAGTTCAAGCCAGCTCAGACTGATTGGGACCACGGACCCTAAAACTAGACCTGTGCATGTATCTGATAAATGATGATGGCAGAGAGCAAAATACTCCACCCTCTCACATCATGCTAAGAGCCTCTATCTTTGAACATGCATCCCCTGAAGACACATGTAACTCAGATATGCCTACACAGAACACTGATTATTTCACCTCTTCCCTACCTTCAATCATCCTTCCCCACAACTAAGCCCATTCTGCTTCTTTATCCCATAAATATCTCAAGTCTCTCACATTCAGGAAAGCTGATCTGGGATTAGTTCTCCCCTCTCTTCATTTGTCTGCCTCAGGAATAAAATAGTCTCTGCTATAAATCTCAGCAAAACAAACCTGGTTCTGTTACAATAGGGCCCTTGAGGAAGAGTTAAAAGAGATCACAGGGGTGGGGCCCTAATCTGAAAGAGTTACTGACCTTCTAGGAAGAGGAAGACACACCAGATCCCTCTCTCCACCACATGGGGACACAGTGAGATGAGGTATTTGCAAATCAGAAAGGGAATGTTCACCATCAGGAACTAAATCAGCTGGCACATTTATCCTTAACTTTCCAGCCTCTACAATAATGATAAGTAAATCCTGTTGTTGAAGCCAGCCTGTCTGGCAGCCCACATAAATTAACACATATGCCAAAATTAATTTGTGTGTATAATGTCTCAAGATAAGCTGAATAAATTTTGTCTTGTCAGCATTATTTTACCACCTTGGGGGTGGGGGAACGAGCTAAACTGGATAACTACTGATGTTACCAAATATTCCTAAAATCACAATGGGCTAATTGACACGCCCACCTTATCTACAATGGAATTTGTCCACTATCTGCTAGGACTATCCAACAATTTAGTGGCCAATAAAATTGAGCTCTCAATGATGCTTTGAACCCATTCTGCATCTGTCATTCTATAAAAGTCATGGTATAGCTGCCTCCAAAAATGCATGACTGACAAGCTTACACAGTAACAGATCCAAGAAAACTCAAGCACAGGTCTTAATGATGATAGCGAATCTTGGGTGTTGCTGTTAGCTGTGTTGTTTTTTCTTTGTTGATGAAAATGTTCTAAAAGTCCTCAGCAGCCTGGGTGGTGAGGGTTATTTAGGACTATCTCAGCAGTTGGTGATGGAAGTGGATCTCTGGTTCTTGGCTACATCAGGAGATGGGAGGCTTACCCAGAATGTCACATCTGGGAAACTTCCTCACATTGTATACAGCCTTACTGTCGATGATGGATGGATGCCATAAAAGAAAGTTATTGAGGTATGAATTAACATCATAACTGAATTCTTTCCTGCAGTGATAAGGTCAGAGCCTGCTTGGTTTCTGAAGGAGCTGTGTTATATGGCGCTGTAAAAAGGGTCACTCCCTTTTGCCCATATTTAATTATTATGCCTTAAAACAAGAATACACCATACTCTGATATCTCACTTTCACAACATTCACTATACAGGAGAGCTTGGTATTAAGCCAGTTTATTTTGGATTCCATCCAAGAGAATTTAATTAAGAATATCTAAAGTACCTTGTTATGAGCTGATCTTACCTGTAAATTGGTCCCAGTGAGAGTGCTGTGTTAAAGTTCCCAAAGATATGGTCCAAAAGAGAAAGAAAGAAAGAGAAGAAGTTTAAGTTTTTTCTCCTTCTTCTATTAGTATACATATACTGCTGTGTTCACAACTCTCAATTTTCTTAGTGCAAGTGCAAAAGAGCAGTTGTGCTAAGGTACAAAGGCAACTGAGTTTGGGGATGTGTATTAGACTTGTTCAGTTCAATTCAGTTCAGTCACTCAGTCATGTCCAACTCTTTGCAACCCCATGAATCACAGCACGCCAGGCCTCCCTGTCCATCACCAACTCCCGGAGTTCACTCAGACTCACGTCCATCAAGTCAGTGATGCCATCCAGCCATCTCATCCTCTGTCGTCCCCTTCTCCTCCTGCCCCCAATCCCTCCCAGCATCAGAGTCTTTTCCAATGAGTCAATTCTTTGCATGAGGTGGCCAAAGTACTGGAGTTTCAGCTTTAGCATCAGTCCTTCCAAAGAAATCCCAGGGCTGATCTCCTTCAGAATGGACTGGTTGGATCTATTACTCTTAAAACATACAAAATGAAGAAATTCTATGGGTTTGCAAACTCAGCCAATTGTAAAACAGAAATAACAGTAATAATTCTAATGGTCTAAAAGAAGTAAGTCATTTCTCTTTTGCATAAAGCTATAAAACCCTGTCTAGAATATACTTGGAATATTCTCCTAACAGCCCTACTGGAAAGACTGAAGAGTGGTACATAAATTATTAGAGTACAAAGTAAAATTAATGAAGGGGTTCCTTTCTACTCTACAAATCCCAGATTGATGAAATGAACTCTTATTGCATGTACTTTTTCCCTTTTGTTCCCCAAACTTAGAATGCATTTTGGATATTCAATAAAAGCCTATATAATGCATTTGGTCTTCTGAGTCTATAAAAGGTTAATAACATGTACAACAAAACAGGAAAAGTACCTCAAATACAAGTTAGACATTTGACATCCAGGACTCCTTTCTCTTTATTTTGAGAAAAATAATTATATAAGCAAGTAGTTAAAATGATAAAAATATAACCAGGTTTTATATATTATAAAAACTATAACCAAACATCAAACAATTGTGAGTTTTCCCTCAAACTAACATCCATTTTGGTATAAATACGTGAGATTTGGTTACACTTTTGCTAGCTTAAAAATTCATCTCTAAATGAAAGTGAAAACTTTCAGTTTTTTCCTATGTGTATATAATTTTTTGGCACAAGAGAGGTAATTTATATGTAAATTTATAAGTACAACTCTTATAGCTTAAAAAAATAAATATTTTTAGAACACCATATAATCATATAAAGAATACAGCATTTGCCTAAGTACTCTTTGGATAACAGTAGTAATTAAACATATACAAATATACATCCCTAGATATGCATGAAACATTTGTCAATTATGATCCTTTTATATTTAATGGATTCCATAGGTTATAAAGAAACTACTGAAGAAAAATATTCTAGAGGTCATTATTATTCTATCCAAAATTTTGTTAAACATCTGTTTAACTGAAAACATGGAAAACAAAAACAAAAAATTTAAAAAACTGATTTCAGTCCATATCCAAATTTCAGTTCATATCCAAATATAGGGAAAGTTTTTGAATGGTCAATTTCTTTCTAAGGGCGTTATATTCTTTCCTTGAGGTCCAAATCATTTTTTCAAGTAAATTGGCTTATAACATTTAACAGGCTCCTGATTTTGAAAAGTAGCATTTTGAAAAGAGTAACATCTTTCAAAATCATTTCTATATTCTCTCTGCTAATAAGGGCTCAATACATACCTTGTAAATAAAAAAGACTAGAAATATTTTAAACCAATTATTAAAACTAGAATTATTAGCTAATAGTACTGCTGAGAAAAAAAGAAAGCAAGGTTTGGAGTTGAGGGGGCAGTTAACAGTCAAAATGAAAACAAATCTTGAAAAACAGAAGAAGACTGGGCTATTAAAGAGAACTAAGAACTCTAAGGGACGTGAGTTTGGGTAAACTCTGGGAGTTGGTGATGGACAGGGAGGCCTGGCGTGCTGCAATTCATAGGGTCGCAAAGAGTCGGACACGACTGAGCGACTGAACTGAACTGAACTGAGGAACTCTAAGAACTTTAAAAAATGAAACAAATGTTCATTTTATATTTTTTAAGTGTAACTCCAGTACTCTTGCCTGGAAAATCTCATGGACGGAGGAGCCTGGTAGGCTGCAGTCCATGGGGTCGCGAAGAGTCGGAGATGACTGAGTGACTTCAATTTCACTTTTCACTTTTCACTTCCATGCATTGGAGAAGGAAATGGCAACCCACTCCGGTGTTCTTGCCTGGAGAATCCCAGGGACGGGGGAGCCTGGTGGGCTGCCATCTATGGGGTCGCACAGAGTCGGACACGACTGAAGCGACTTAGCAGCAGCAGCAGCCCCTACATAAAGAATAGGGCTTCCCAGGTGGTGCAGTGGTAAAGAATCTGCCTGCAAAGAGGGAGACCCCAGTTCAATCCCTAAGTCGGGAAGATCACCTGGAGAAGGAAATGGCAACCCACTCCAGTATTCTTGCCTGGATAATCCATGGACAGAGGAGAATGGCAGGCTACAGTCCATGGGGTCACAGAGTTGGACATGACTTCAACAACTGTGCACGCATGCTACATAAAGAATAGGACTGACACACTCTAGACACACTTAAACATCAAAAGATTGTCTGCTATCAATATTTCATAGTGACATTCTCTAAATTAAATGACATTAAAAATAGAACTTTTGTACATAAGGGGTTTATAAAGCATTTTAAACAATTCCATTACATTTTTTTTCTTAATTTACTAAACATTTTTATATTAATTATAAATTTTACTACTGGGAAAAATTACTTTGCAATGGCCTCTTTTTATTTATTGTTTTGAATATTCAGACTCTGAAGTACCATCATGACCTTTTGAAATACTTTTTTTGCCTTCTGACAGTTTATGATATGAGGGTGAGCTCTGCTCCACCAGCCTAATGAGCTGACCAAACAGGACAAGCAGAGTCCCTTTCCCTTAAGCAGGACAGGATGGTGGCTGCCCTCAGTTTTGCAGGATTCTGCTCCCTGGACCTGATGCTCAGCAAGACTGGCTATTAGAGCTAATGGAGCCAGAAGCCAGGTATGACAGGCAACCCTGCAGGTTAAGTTGTGAGACAAAGGCTTCATCCATATCCAAGAAAGCTCACGGGAAGCAGCACCCTTATATAAGCAAAGGAAGAAAGACTGAATGCTCTTATCTAACCTTGGGAGGTAAATTGCCTTTTTCAGGAACATAAAGTAAAATATCACACTCTTTGTAAGACACTTGATTTCAAATGTGCATTTGAAAGGCAATTACTCCTTAGAAAAAGATTCCCAGATTCCCAGCACCCTTGAGTAGAACTGTAATAAAAAACACTGCTTTAACATAATGATCCCTCCACGTGCTGCGTTTGCTTACTGTGTCTCTGTTGATAGACAATTTTGCCTGAGGCACATTAGTTTTACTCTGTTTGGGAAATGAAATAAATATATTAGTTATTTCTTATCAAATGGCATTTTACAGTGTATTTTTTTCCAAATATAAAATTAAAAAAAAAAAAAACCTTCCTAAGACCAGAAAATTGACATAACTCAAATAAAAACTGACTTCCTTCATTTAGACAGCAGCAGGATGTATAAGATTAAAACTTATATCAAGGACTGGCTTATTACTCTCTTGATCAACAATCGAAGCACAAGGACACTACTCAATTGCATAAATCATCCCTCAGAATTTATGAGGCAATAAAAGCTGAAAATACAGATTTATAAAGAAGAGATTTTATGAAGCAGCATTCAAAATAATCTCAGTTAATTTCTGATACATATAGCAGAAACAGGTTGACATCAGGACTTTAGCTTCTCCTTATTCATTTATTAAAATATCATTATCACTTTAATCCAAGTCCCTTTTTCTCAGAGATAAAAGATAAAATTAAAAATCACTGTTGCATTCATGAGACAAATTTCTGGCACTTCATTCTAAGAATATGGTATTAGATACTTTGCAAATCTTTTCTGGGAAATACTACTCAAGGTAAACTCTTCCTCCTATTACCTGCCATGGCTTCAAAATCTTGCTTCTTTCTCAAGATTCTACTGACCAGGTATAGCTGCATAACTCTTTAAAATAAACTTGTCCTCCTTCTTAAATCAAAGCCAAGTTCCATGTGCAAAACTTCTCACAATCAGTGCTGTTATTTCCATGCACAAGGACTTCTTGGAAAAAATATCATGAAAGAGAGTTCTCACATCACTTTCCACAGAACAGAATGCTCCACCACTGGAACTGCAATGAAAACCATCTCAGATATTCTCTGAGTAAGAAAAAGCCCAACATGAAAATGAATAAAATGGGTGAAAAGTTCAGCAAGAAAAATGCTATACTGTAGCAAGATAAGGGAGACTAACGAAGGATTCTGAGGAAGAAAAGACATGAATTCTTGTTACTACGGTTACTCATACTGCAGCGTTGAGAATGTCACATGGTAGAGATGGAACATCTCAAACATGATGAAGGATGGACCACAGTGGTGGCAGAAGAAACGAGCCATAGTTGGATTCTGAATATATTTTGAAGAGCCAACATGATCTCTTGATGGATTGAATGCGGGTACAAGAGAAATAGAATAGGCGAAGATGAGTCCCAAATGTATGGTGTAACAATTCAGAGGGAAAAATCTCCTAGAAATGGGGATGAAATGCTGTGGGAGAATTGGGTCTGGAAGTAAATAATAGGATACCTCTTTGACACGTCAGGTCTAGTTACACTTTCTTAAAAATCACTTCTCCAAGAATACTGTAATGATGAATATTTCTAAATGAAAAAAAAAAGAACCAAGTATAAAATCAAGAATCAACTATAAAATGTGCATGTTATTAAAGATATCATGCATATCAAAAGCTGTTAAGTATAAACAGTTAACAGTAGTTATTTCTAGACAGTAAAAAAAAACATAGCTGACTTTCACTGTTTTCTTTATACTTATACTGAACATAAATTGCTTCTATCATATGAATAAATATAACAATACCTCAGATATAATATTTAACATTCTCAGATTGACCTTCCCAGGTGGTACTAGTGGTAAAGCACCCACCTGTCAATGCAAAAGACACAGGTTCGATCCCTGGGTCGGTAGATCTCCTGGAGGAAGGCTTGGCAACCCACTCCAGCATTTTCGCCTGGAGAATCCCATGGACAGAGGAGCCTGGGAGGCTGCAGTCTATAAGATCACATAGAGTTGGCCATAACTGAAGCAACTTAGCATTTAGCATGCATGCATGCACACACGTTCTCACATCATGTCCTAACATGTCAATATTTATTCTACATATCAAGATTATTATAAGATACATCTTTTGCCGGGACAGAAAATAGTTTGAGATCGTTTGATTTCTTAAAGGCACTCTTTTTCTTTCAACTTTACTGAAGTACAGTTGATTTACAATGTTGTATTTAACTTCTGCCATACAGCAAAAGTGATACAATTATACACATATATTCTTTTCCATTCTCGTTTAGCACCAGATCCTGAATACAGTTCTCTGTGCTACATAGAGACACCTTGTTGTTTATCCATCCTGTGTATAATGGTTTGCATCTGGCAATTCCAAACCCTCGGTCCTCTCTTCCCCCACACTCCCTCCGCCTTGGCCACCATAAGTCTGTTCCCTACTATCTGTAAGTCTGTTTCTGCTTTGTAGATATGCCACATTTTAGTTTTTCAGTTTCCACATATAAGTGCTATCATATGATATTTGTCTTTCTCTTTTTTACTTACTTCACCTAGTCTAATAATCTTTAGATTCATCCAAGCTACTTAAAATGGCAGTATTTCATTCTTTTTAATGGCTGAGCAAAATTCCATTGTGTGTAAGTATTAGTACATATCACATCTTGTTTATCCATTCATCTGTCAATGGCTGTTTCAGTTGTTTCCATGTCTTGGCTAATGCAAATAGTGCTGCTGTGAACACAAAGGCACATATATCTTTTCAAGCTATAATTTAATCTGGATATATGCCCAAGAGTGGGATTGCTGGGTATATGGCAACTCTATTTTAGTGTGTTTTTTTTTTTTTTTTTTTTTTTTGAGGAACCTCCATACTGCTTTCCATAGTGACTGCATCAATTTACATTCCTATCAATATAGTGTAAAGGGTTCCTTTTTTCTCCACATCCCATCCAGTATGTCTTATTTGTAGATTATTTTTTAGTGATGGTCATTCTGACTGGTGTGAGAAAACCTGTTTGTAGTTTTGATTTGCACTTCTCTAATAATTAGTGAAATTAAAAGACGCTTACTCCTTGGAAGAAAAGTTACGACCAACCTAGATAGCATATTGAAAAGCAGAGACATTACTTTGCCAACAAAAGTCCATTTAGTCAAGGCTATGGTTTTTCCTTGTGGTCATGAATGGATGGGAGAGTTGGACTGTGAAGAAAGCTGAGCACCAAAGAATTGATGCTTTTGAACTGTGGTGTTGGAGAAGACTCTTGAGAGTCCCTTGGACTGCAAGGAGATCCAACCACTCCATTCTGAAGGAGATCAGCCCTGGGTGTTCTGTGGAAAGAATACTAAAGCTGAAACTCCAGTACTTTGGCCACCTCATGTGAAGAGTTGACTCATTGGAAAAGACTCTGATGCTGGAAGGGATTAGGGGCAGGAGAAGAAGGGGACCACAAAGGATGAGATGGCTGGATGGCATCACCGACTCGATGGACATGAGTTTGAGTGAACTCCAGGAGATGGTGAGGTACAGGGAGGCCTGGCATGCTGCGATTCATGGAGTTGCAAAGAATGGGACACGACTGAGCAACTGAACTGAACTAAACTGAATAATTAGTGACGATATGCATCTTTTCACGTGTCTATTGGCCATCTGTATGTCTTTTTTGGAGAAATATCTGTTAGATCTTCTGCCCGTATTTCGACTGGGTTTTATGTTGCTGTTGTTATTGAACTGTAGGAGCTGTTTGTATATTTTGGAAATTAAGCCCTTGCTGGTTACATCATTTGCAAACATTTTCCCCCTAGTCTATAGGAGGTCTTTTCATTTTGCTCATGGTTTCCTTTGCTGTGTAAAGGAATCAGGACTTCCCTGATACTTCAGTTGGTAAAGAATTCACTTGCAATGCAGGAGACCCCAGTCCAATTCCTAGGTCGGGAAAATCTGCTGGAGAAGGGATAGGCTACCCACTCCAGTATTCTTGGGCTTCCCCTCTGGCTCAGCTGGTAAAGAATCTGCCTGCAATGTGGCACACCTGGGTTTGATCTCTTGAGTTGGGAAGATTCCCTGGAGAAGGGAAAGGCTACCCACTCCAGTATTCTGTCCTGGAGAATTCCACGGACTATATAGTCCATGGGGTCTCAAAGAGTTGGGCACGACTGACCGACTTTCACTTCACTTTCTGTGCAAAAGCTTTTAAGTTTGATTAGGTACCATCTGCTTATTTTTACTTTTATTTTTATTGCCTTGCGAGTACTAGTACAATGTATATCAGAGAATGTTTTGCCTATATTGTCTTCTAGGAGTTTTATGGTGTCTTATTATTTAAGTGTTTAAGCCATTTTGAGTTTATTTTTGTGTATGGCATGACAGTGTGTTCTAACCTTATTGATTTACAAGCAGCTGTCCAACTTTCCCAACACCACTTGCTGAAAAGACTGTCTTTTCCGCATTGTATATCCTTGCCTCCTTTGTCAAAGATTAATTTTCTTTATTTAAATTTAAATTGGAGGCTAATTACTTTACAATATGGTGGTGGTTTCTGCCATACATTCACATGAATCAGCCATGGGTGTACATGTGTTTCCCATCCTGAACCCCGCCTCCCACCTCCCTCCCTATCCCATCTCTCAGGGTCATCCCAGTGCACCAGCCCTGAGCACCCTGTCTCATGCATTGAACCCGGACTGGTGATCTTTTTCACATATGATGATACACATGTTTCAATGCTATTCTTTCAAATCATCCCACCCTTGCCTTCTCCCACAGAGTCCAAAAGTCTGTTCTTTACATCTGTGTCTCTTTTGCTGTCTTGCATATACAGTTATTATTACCATCTTTCTAAATTCCATATATATGCATTAATATACTGTATTGGTGTTTTTCTTTCTGACTTACTTCACTCTGTATAATAGGCTCCAGTTTCATCCACCTCATTAGAACTGATTCAAATGCATTCTTTTTAATGGCTGAGTAATATTCCATTGTGTATATGTACCACAGCTTTCTTATCCATTCATCTCCCGGTGGACATCTAGGCTGCTTCCATGTCCTGGCTATTGTAAGCAGTGCTGCGATGAACATTGGCGGACACATGTCTCTTTCAATTCTGGTTTCCTCGGTGTGTATGCCCGGCAGTGGGATTGCTAGGTTGTATGGCAGTTCTATTTCCAGTTTTTTAAGGAATATCCTTAAAAACAGTATAGATGCCAGTCTGCATTCCCACCAACAGTGTAAGAAGGTTCCTTTTTCTCCGCACCCTCTCCAGCATTTATTGTTTGTAGCCATTCTGACCGGCCTGAGATGGCACCTCATTGTGGTTTTGTTTGCATTTCTTTGATAATGAGTGATGTTGAGCTAAAGATTAATTTTCCATAGGTGTGTGTATTTATTTCTGAGCTCTCAACTCCGTTTCACTGATCCATATGTCTATTTTTGAAGGTACTCATCTTTTAAATAAACTTTTTAGTTTATAGTAATTTTATATTTACAGAAAAGTTGCAAAGATAAGTAGAGTTCCTACACACCCTTCATCAAGCTTCCCCTAATATTAGTATCTTACGTAATGATGGTACACTTGTGAAAACCAAAAAATTAACAACAGTACAATGCTATTAACTAAACAAGCAATGCTATTAACTAAAGACTTAATTCATATTTCACCAATTTTTCCACTAACATGCTTTTTGCTGTTCCAAGATTGAAGCCAGAAGACCCTATTGCATTTAGTCACTGTGTCTTCTTATTCTCATTTCAATCTAAGTTTCTTGTCTTAACCTTGTTTTTCATAAACTTGGCAGTTTCAAAGACTGCTGGTCAGGTATTCTCCAGTTCCTCAATTTGAATTTTGTGTGTGACATTTTGTGTGTGTAACATTTTCTGCATGATTAGACTGGGGTTACGGGTTTAGGGGAAGAATGCCACAGAGATGAATTGTCTTTCCCATCACATCGTATCAGGAGGCACATAATATCCCCTGATAATATACCATGAACTTCTCCTTTTACAGTATAAGTTTATCTACTGTAAATTTACTATTTTTCTCCTTCCATAGTTTTTTCTTTTATTAATGAGTCACTGTGTCCAGTCTACACTCACAGGGAGGGAATAAAACTTCATATTCCAGAATGGGAATGTATTCCTATGTATCTATCTGACATTTTTTCCTGTAAGAACTGAACCTTCTCCCCATTCTCTTTTTATTCAGTGACTTATTAATATGGACTCATAGATATTTATTTTATGTTACAATATATAATTTTATTTTGATTCTTCCAATAGTATAGTAAAAGTAGGGAGGACAGATATTTTCATCAATATTTTACAGATGAGTATATGGTTCAATGCTTATAAATATATACATTTCACAACAGAGACTCAGGGTGAAGAAAACTCACAGAGTGCTTCCTGAAAGGAACAAAATATACCTCTAATTTTGGGGGACTGGTTATTTTACGAAACAGCAGAGAAAGGAGAAGTTCTGAAAACTGTGACGTTAACCTTCTATAAGAGATATTTGCATTTATAAGGGGGATCTCTGTTTGTAAGTGTGTCTCCCTCTCTAGACCTGGAAGAAAAGGAGGAATAACTCTTACTAATGGAGAAGGCACTGACTCAAATCTTCATAACAACCATACCCTTGTTTGCTCTGCTTTGCCTGAAAACCTCCCCCAGCTGCTTTCCCCCATCCAGCATGTTTTTTGTCTTTAGCTGGAGATGGTATTTAAGGTGGTGTGTGCTCAGTTGTGTCCAGCTCTGCACTCCACGGACTGTAGCCCACCCGGCTCCTCCGTGGCTTCTCTGTCCATGTAATTTTCTAGGTTCTTACTCCTTCAGGGGATCTTCCCAAGCCAGGGATGGAACCAGTGTCTCTTGTATCCCCTGCATTGACAGGAGGATTCTGTACCACTAGCGCCACCTGGGAAGATCATTTAAGGTGGTAGCTTGGACCATTTGGGAGTTACTCAGTTTTCCTGGCTATCTTCCATGAATAGAGGACACATACATGTTATTAACCTTTTGTTTTGTTTTGTTTTGTTTTCTGTTAGTCTGTCTTTTATTACAGGGATGTCTCAGCCAAGGACCTAGAAGGCAGAGGGAAAATTACTGTACGTCCTCCATACTTTCAGTCATGCACCTCAGAGAGAACTGCATATGGGAACCTTCATTATCTAGGCTAGAAAAATGGATTATAATAAAATATTATTAAGAAAATTTCCATGGAACTCTAGATAATAGTTGCAGGAGACAAACCACTTGTCTTATAGGGACTACATTCTTTCCACTTAAGTTAAGCCTAAAAATTGGCTATTAGGTCATAACCACAAAATAAAGAAAACACTCATTTATGCAACATGATGTCTATGCTTGCACATAAAGAGCTTCTTCCAAAATTGAAAATTAGACCACATTTACTTTGCCTTACGTACTAGAGAAAATGTCTATGAAAAAAACAAAAAAGAAGTTACTCTTGCCAGGAGTGGAATGCATGTCCAAGGAGATAAGTGCCAACTTTCCTGGTGGGTGGAGAGGCAGATAGGTAGGTTGGAGACAGATTAATCTCATTTTCTATTTATTAAAAAGCAACAACTATTTTCAGGGTGCTTTAAGAACTGTGTACCAAATGTTAGTACTTAGGAAGAAAACCTAAGCATGAATAAACTGGTCAATTTGATTAACAAATATGGCAGGGCAAAAATTTAAATGCCTTTCTATTTTTGTTTTAGGATTCAAAAATAATAGCAATTGATTGAATAAAAGTGAATACAGGGGAAAATCTGTGCAAAGAATTAATGAATTTCAAATGGAAAATTATTATTTTATCTTTCCAGTTCAAATGAAGCTACATATAACATATATTGATATTTCATTTCTCCTTATTCATTCCAAACTGTTACACAAACTATCTTGATATAAACAATCAGTTTCCTTAGAATTTTACATTAGTCCATGAAATGTCTTAAACAAGGAAAACAGGTTCGGGACCAATTCACTATGAGTACCAGGAACAAGAGGTTTCCTAACGTTACGGATGCCAACTAAAGAATGTCACTGTCCACCCTGTTCCTCAAGGACTGAGTCATTGGCCACTGCGGTCGTTTCAACATCCTGTGAAAGGAATCCAGGACAGAGATCAGGAATCAGGCTTTCTGAGCTCTGGGAAAACTGGCAGAACAGGCCTTCAGATAGTTAAAAATGTTTAGGATAAAATTTTATGAACTCATTTTCTTGCATTTCCCATACTCAGAAAAGCACTATAATCATAAACTAAGATATGTGTGCCTCATGACTAGCAGTAACCTTTAATGCAGATGTGGGCTTGACTTCAAGGACCGCTTCTCCAAAATTACATATATGCTGACCTCTTCCCTTATCACTCTGGAACAGTTTCTCAGAGCTATCTGAGAGGCTGTCTCCCAGACTGTAGTACTCACAGTCCTCAAATATAACTGAAACTCACAGCTCCCACATCGTGCATTTTTATTTCAGTCTAACACAGAGATCCAACCAGTCCATTCTGAAGGAGATCAGCCCTGGGATTTCTTTGGAAGGAATGGTGCTAAAGCTGAAACTCCAGGACTTTGGCCACCTCATGCAAAGAGTTGACTCATTGGAAAAGACTCTGGGAATGCATAGGAATGTATAGTGTATAGTGGGAAAAGACTGTGATGCTGGGAGGGATTGGGGGCAGGAGGAGAAGGGGACGACAGAGGATGAGATGGCTGGATGGCATCACTGACTCGATGGACGTGAGTCTGAGTGAACTCCAGGAGTTGCTGATGGACAGGGAGGCCTGGCGTGCTGCGATTCATGGGGTCGCAAAGAGTCGGACATGGCTGAGCGACTGAACTGAACTGAACTGAACTGAACACAGAGAGTATGAATAACTTCAGGTCATAGAGAAGCTTGAGCAACACCAATATCCCGCATTCTTCAGAACAATTCCGAGTATAGGGAATAAGATGCCAAAGGGACTAAGTACTCTGATTATATTTCTACACAGCACTAAATTCCCTTTAAAGAAAGAAGACTGTTACATGCTGAAAGCAAAGAAGAGTCTCCAAGTGTTATGGTTCGTTCTGAATTTCTGAACTTTCCTGAAAAGTTTTAAAAAATTAATGAAAAAGGCTACTCATGCTTTCTTGTACCTTATTTAGTGTATCAAAGGGAAAACGAAGGTAATGCAAAAGTACAAAGAGGCCTAAAGATCTTATACTAAGAAAATCTTACTTTCTAAACAGCCCCAAATTGACTAAATGATCTGAAAAGAAGATTTTTTGTTGGTGTTGTTTTATTATGGTGTCCAAGAGGCACCATGGGAATGTAATCTAAAGGCCAGGACACTAGAAATATGCTCGATAAAGACCTCATAGCAAAACATTTGATCAGCGGACTTGAGAAGCAAACCAAACACTTATAATTACCACAGTTAAAACACAAGTGTAGTATCTTGCCAAAATTTTGTTTTACAAAAAAGGAGGAGGAGGAGGAGGAAGGGTGAGTTGAAGCTAAGTGTTTAGACACTGGAATAATTTTTGCCATAAATTAAAAATAAATATCTTATTGCCAGGGTGACTTTTCAGAATCATAGATTCAAAAGACTTAAATATCACATAATAAGCATATATGATACTATTTTCAGCAAGTATAATAAATATGAACCCACTCCAGTATTCTTGCCTGGAGAATCCCATGGACAGAGGAGTCTGGTGTGTCCCCAGGGTCACAAAGAGTCAGAGATGACTGAAGTGACTTGGCATGTAGGCACATGTAATAAATATGCACATATACATATGAATACACATATTTAGGACATGCAATTGCAACTATATTATTTCAGAATAGATAAATGTAATACTTCAGAAAGATACTAAGGATGTCTCTATCTGTAGAATATTCCACCACAATGGCAACATTTGTTGCTAGGAAACCCAGTGAGATGAATAAAAAAAGAAAGTTCCAACCATGTAAAGATCTGATGTAAGTCTCTAAACAGAACAAATTCATTTCTAGACTTTATGCTCTAACCTTTGCGAGATTTGCATTGCTCCATAAAGAAATCTTAAATATGCAACTTAGAAAATGAAGTAGCTACCAAAGCATCAGGAATGCTCTAAGTTCTCAAATCAGTATCTCTATAGGCCTGCATAGATAATGGCCATTCATCCCTCAGTTGATAAAACCACCACAAAATCACTCATTCATTCAAAAAAAATTATGAAACACAGACTACTCAGGCAGTGATAAAAACTCTGGAGAAAATTCAGCAAAACACAATTCCTGTCCACTGAAAAAAATAAAATTATATATACTGTTATGGAAACACAAGTCCATTGCCTGAAGCACAATGAGACCAAACAATACCAAAATGTCAGTGTTTGAAAAAGAGAAAGGTTAACTGAGGGCCATGCAAGGAGATGCCTTAAAACCCCTAAAACCCTCAAATTCCCCTTTTCTAGGAAAGGTTGGGGGAGGGGTGTAAGTTGCTGGAAAATTTTCCTGTCAGAGCTTTAGTTCTTGATGTCAATCATTTTCCTTATGATCCAGCAATCCCACTGCTGGGCATACACACTGAGGAAACCAGAAGGGAAAGAGACACGTGTACCCCAATGTTCATCGCAGCACTGTTTATAATAGCCAGGACATGGAAGCAACCTAGATGTCCATCAGCAGATGAATGGATAAGAAAGCAGTGGTACATATACACAATGGAGTATTACTCAGCCATTAAAAAGAATACATTTGAATCAGTTCTAATGAGGTGGATGAAACTGGAGCCTATTATACAGAGTGAAGTAAGCCAGAAGGAAAAACACCAATACAGTATACTAACGCATATATATGGAATTTAGAAAGATGGTAACGATAACCCTGTATACGAGACAGCAAAAGAGACACTGATGTATAGAACAGTCTTATGGACTCTGTGGGAGAGGGAGAGGGTGGGAAGATTTGGGAGAATGGCATTGAAACATGTGAAATGTCATGTATGAAACGAGATGCCAGTCCAGGTTCAATGCACGATGCTGGATGCTTGGGGCTGGTGCACTGGGACGACCCAGAGGGATGGTATGGGGAGGGAAGAGGGAGGAGGGTTCAGGATGGGGAACACATGTATACCTGTGGTGGATTCATTTTGATATTTGGCAAAACTAATACAATTATATAAGGTTTAAAAATAAAATAAAATTAATTAAAAAAAAAAAAAAGAAATATCAAATGGAAAAATTACTTAAAAAGCCACCACTCATGTTGCTGTTAATGTAGTCAAGTTTCAAATTAGTTATCAAATAGCCCTTCAGTGTTAAAAAAAAAAAAAAAATCATTTTCCTGTCAGAGCTTTAGTTCTTGATGTCAGTCATGGTCAGGTAGCGAGGCTCCTGTAAACCTCCACCAGATGTTCTTCTCTGTTCTGGTAAGAAAGAGCGAGATCCCCAGGCTCAACTCTTACCCCTGGAGGTCCAGGCCTGGCTGAGAGGATATCTCAGCTGGTTTCTCCCTCAAGGGCAGGTCCCCAGACTCTGCCCAGATGGCATCACTGAGGGAGCCAGATGCCCAGGACCAAACTGGCCCTCAGGCTCCACAAGCTGCCCAAATGGCAGAGCACGAGGTTCTACAGACCGCATGCCAGACAGACTGCTACAGCCATTAAGTCACAGAGGTGGGCTCCACCGAGGCACAGACTGAGAGCTGAGCAAGACCACGAAGCGCCCCTCATTGTCAGGTACTTGCTTGGGGGAGGGGCCCACTGTGGCTCCAGTCAATGGCTGAGCAACCATCAGTGGTCTTCCAGGGACCACTGCCTGGTAACAGAGATCAGGGACAACTGGCTGCCGCGGTGGCCGAGTGTGGGGGGCTGTGCAGGGCCAGCAGCGCTCTTACAGTATCAATCCAATGAGCACGTACAGAAATGTGAAGGCTTGACTGTCACAAGTGCTACAAAAGAGAAATACAAGCTGCTTTACAATTTGCTAATGGAGGAAGTGGACCTGATTAGGGAGATGAGGAGAAGCTTCCCTGAGAAAATGACACTTTACAATGATATCAACAACATGGAAGTGTTCACTAGGTTAGAACAAGAGGAAACGGTTTTGAAAATAAGGCCTCAGGGCATGGAGAACACCAGAGGGCAGGGTAGCTAGAAAAGGTAAGCTGAGGTAGAAACCAGGGTATGGATGTCACTGTGAATTATGTTAAGGACTTTTGTTTTTCCCTGCAGAGCAACAGGCTAGCTTTGAGGTGTTAACAGCAAGGGAGAAAATGCGATTAGATATGCATTTTCAATGCTCACTTTGGCCACCGTGTAAGGAGAAAACAGGGGAGCCGGAGGACATGTGGGAAAGATTAGTTCAGGCGAGGAGGCTGGCTGCAGGAGAGTCATGAACCCAGTCAATATGGATTTAGGAGACAAAATCAACAGGACCAGGCAATGGCTGCATGTGGGATGCGGGAAGAGTCAGGGATGATTCTAGGGCTTCTGACTCTCACTTCCTTAACTCTTAAAGTTCTTTATAATCCCAGATTTGGGGTCATTAATTATAGTGGTAAATTGTAGGCCGTTTTCATGAAAGAACGAGAAAACAGGATACCAAGAAAAATACCGATGTCTCCCACTTAAGCAGAACTGTGTCGTTAGTGGAAATAAGGAACACTGGAGGAGGGCCAGGGTTTATCTGTCTGTTGGCTTGATGTCTGGTTACTTTGAGAAATTAGTTGAATTTTGGTCATGTTGAATATGTCAGAAATGACCAGCTGTCAGCCAAAGATGGGTGCTTATTTCATAGTACAGAATTATTGTGGGTATTAGTTGCTCAAAGATTCAATCCTCCCCAATCCTTTGCATCTAGATGGGGCCAGGTGCTTGTTGGGAGTATGGCCAATAGTACTGGGCTGCAAAGCTTAAGAAGCAGGTGCGATTTTTTTTTTTTCCTGCCTCTTTGTTCCCCATCCACTGACCTCATGCAAGAAGTCTATAAGCCTTAAAAGAGAGCAAAACTCCAAGTATAAGGGAGTAGGCTTCCCTAAAAATTACCAGGTTAGAAGGCTGCTTGCCAACCAGAAACTCTGAACTGGGCTAAGAAAACAAGTTGTACTGTGCAATTCCACTGGAATTTTGGACTATCTTTGTTACCACAGCTAGCAATATCCCAACTAAAACATGGAACCTGATATACCTTTGAAACTTTGAAGGGAAGCCGTCAGATAGGCAATTAGGTACATAGATTCAGAGCTCAAGGAGGAATTCTGGACTGAAAATATTGAGAATCATCTGGGTAATGGTGATGATTAAACCTGAAGGCACAGATGACACTGCTTAAGGAGAAAATACAATTAAGAGAGGAGCTAGTTCAACAGTAGAGAAGACTTCAGAAGTATAAGGTCATTTCCTGCTTATAGATGTAGAGGTAGAGTAGTTAAATGGCTACTAGTATCCAGAAGTATCTATTCAGTGATAGTTCAGTTCAGTCGCTCAGTCGTGTCCGACTTTTTGTGACCCCATGAATCGCAGCATGCCAGGCCTCCCTGTTATCACCAACTCCCGGAGTTCACTCAGACTCACATCCATCGAGTCAGTGATGCCATCCAGCCATCTCATCCTCTGTCATCCCCTTCTCCTCCTGCCCCCAATCCCTCCCAGCATCAGACTCTTTTCCAATGAGTCAACTCTTCGCATGAGGTGGCCAAAGTACTGGAGTTTCAGCTTCAGCATCATTCCTTCCAAAGAAATCCCAGGGCTGATCTCCTTCAGAATGGACTGGTTGGATCTCCTTGCAGTCCAAGGGACTCTCAAGAGTCTTCTCCAACACCACAGTTCAAAAGCATCAATTCTTCGGAGCTCAGCTTTCTTCACAGTCCAACTCTCACATCCATACATGACCACAGGAAAAACCATAGCCTTGACTAGACGAACCTTTGTTGGCAAAGTAATGTCTCTGCTTTTGAATATGCTATCTAGGTTGGTCATAACTTTCCTTCCAAGGAGTAAGCGTCTTTTAATTTCATGGCTGCAGTCACCATCTGCAGTGATTTTGGAGCCCCCCAAAACATAAAGTCTGACAGTTTCCACTGTTTCCCATCTATTTCCCATGAAGTGATGGGACCAGATGTTATGATCTTAGTTTTCTGAATGTTGAGCTTTAAGCCAACTTTTTCACTCTCCACTTTCACTTTCATCAAGAGGCTTTTGAGTTCCTCTTCACTTTCTGCCATAAGGGTGGTGTCATCTGCATATCTGAGGTTATTGATATTTCTCCCGGCAATCTTGATACCAGCTTGTGCTTCTTCCATCCCAGCATTTCTCATGATGTACTCTGCATAGAAGTTAAGTAAGTAGGATGACAATATACAGCCTTGACTACTCCTTTTCCTATTTGGAACCAGTCTGTTGTTCCATGTCCAGTTCTAACTGTTGCTTCGTGACCTGCATATAGGTTTCTCAAGAGGCAGGTCAGGTGGTCTGGTCCATCTCTTTCAGAATTTTCCACAGTTTATTGTGATCCACACAGTTAAAGGCTTTGGCATAGTCAATAAAGCAGTTAAGTAGCCTCAGCTATCCTGCTAGCTGCTAGCCTTAACTAGCCTGCTCCAAGAATATTTATTGAGCAACTATTATATCTCAGGAACCCTGTGGGGCACATGGAAAAAATGTTTCAAAAGGGAACTAAATAGCTTCTTGATGAAGGTGAAAGAGGAGAGAGAAAAGGCTGGCTTCAAACTCAATATTCAAAAAACTAAGATCATGGCATCCAGTCCCACCACTTTATGGCAAATATGGGGAAAAAATGGAAACAGTGACAGGTTTTATTTTCCTGGGCTCCAAAATCACCGCAGATAGTGACTGCAGCCATGAAATTAAAGGATACTTGCTCCTTGGAAGAAAACCTATAACACACCTAGACAATGTGTTAAAAAGCAGAGACATCTCTTTGCCAACAAAGGTCTGTATAGTCAAAGCTATGGCTTTTCCTATAGTAACGTACAAATGTGAGAGGAGGACCATAATGAAGGCTGAGCACCAGATAATTGATGCTTTCAAACTGTGGTGTTGGAGAAGACTCTTGAGAGTTCCTTGGACAGCAAGCTTATCAAACCAGTCAATCCTAAAGGAAATGAATCCTGAATATTCATTGGAAGGATTGATGCTGAAGCTCCAATACTTTGGCCACTTGATAAGAAAAATTAACTCATTGGAAAAAACTGATCCTGGGAAAGATTGATAGCACAAGGAAAAGGGGTGACAGAGGCTGAGATGGTTGGATAGACAGCATCACTGACTCAAAGGACATGAGCTTGAATAAACTCCAGGAGATGGTGAAGGACAGGGAACCCTGGCATGCTACAGTCCATGGGGTTGCAGAGTCGGACCTAACTTCACGACTGATCAACAACAGAAACATTGCTATGAAAGCTTACAATAGGGGACTCCACCTGGCCATAAAGCCAATGGGAGTTTCACAGAGGATCTTTTAAGCAGTGGCCTAAAGGCACAGTAGGAGCTAGGTGAGAGTTGGTGGGCAGACCATTCTTGAGAGTACAGCATGAAGATCCTGATGGCAAGAAGCCTGAGACATTTGAGAAAGTGAAGGAGTGAGAATATGGTAAGGGGAGAAGAGGGCCAAAAGCTAACTAAGGATGAGATCATTCCAGAACCCTTTAGGCTCTACAGTAAGGATTTTGGACTTTATCAAAAGTGATGGGATACAATTTGAGGGTATTAAGCAAAGAAAGGGCATAAAATAATGACATGAATGTCATCTGTTTCATGTATATGATTTTAAGTAGGTTTTTACAAGCCGTTTAACACTATAACCACCTATCGGAGAAGGTTATTGAGAGGATATGACTGTCACTTGATCTACAAGCTGGACCTGAGCAATCAGACACTTCTTGCCTCCTCCTCTGGGCATGGAATGTATGCTCTGACCACCACTCCGGCACTGGGAGCTACTTCAAGACTGCAGCCTTGAGACAGCAATGTGCCATTAAGATCATCTAAATGGTATACAGGACTAAATCCCAGATGGCCCCTACATAAACTCCTATGACTCTGGAGAGCAGGTACAGAGATCTATTCATCTTGTAGCTGCCCAAGGCAAGTCTACTATACAAGTCCCTTTGTTCACTAAATTGCAACCTAGCAATCTAGAATAGTCTGTCTCTCTCTCTGGTTTTTCCTTGCCTTCCATATACAGGGATAGATTCAGATTTCTGGGAATCTCCTGAGATTCCTCTGTAACGGAATTCAAATAGCACTAGGCAACTCTATTACATAGGGTTTACATTTAAATTGTTCATTTTATTACTCAGGAGAACAGTGATGTTTCCCAGTGAAGGAGAAATGCTCAGGAACAATGAAGAGAGAGAAATAACGATTCTACTACTTCTCCTGAAGTCTAACGGGAGAGTAAGAGAGACGAAGAAACTAGAATGAATAGGATATAAAAGCCTCAAGAGTTACTTTGAAGAATGGAAAACTGTCTGAAGGACCTATTGAAGTAATTCAAGCATATTTACAGGAGTGCTAACGTAAACACTCAATTCAAGTGGACAGAGCGGTGGCCTGCAAAGCAAGCTGCATTTTAATAGGAACAACTACGGCAGGGGTAAAAAAATAAAAATAAAAAATTCTACAAATCCCTGGCTTAAAGTTCCATAGCAAAATCCAGAAGGTAGAAGGCAGAACAAAGAACACTTTGTTCCCCTATTCAAATCTGTTGGCTTGACTTTAAATTATTTTTAAAGCCTAAAGGTTTTACTGTATTTCTCTAAAATTTGTATTTATGGACCATTAGTTACATTTGCTTTTCAGATTCCTTTCAGATTTACAAAAGAGAACACTTGCAACAGTTACTTAGGATATGAGGGTAGCTGCATTGGTCCTGAGTAGCAATACTACTACTAGAGTTGCCTAGTCCTATATAGTCTACAATAAAGAAAAGAGAGATTGAAAGCTTTTTGCTTTTCTTTTTCGCTTCATTCCATTATAAATCATAAAAGCCTATCACAGTTAACTCGCCATCCTTACCTTAGTGCCTCATCCGACCCAGCACATTTTTAGTTCAATATGAAACTTTTCAGAAAAGTAAACCAAGTCTTTCCTTTGAGGTAACAAAAGAAGAGGTATAGCAGATTTCATTTCACAAAATGCACTTCTTCTACCGGCAATTTAAAAATTAGCTGAAGTAAAATGAAAGAACCTTTGGTGCAATCATTTAGCCTTTTTTCCATTAAAGTAACATTTTAACATAATAGTTTGAACACTCATGCTCAGACACTGCACACTGTTTTTGGACATTTCTCAGAAACATCCCTAATGATATCTCCATCACAAAACAGGACACACATATGCTACACATTGGCAAGACTATTTTCAACCATGGCAGTTACCTACCAGATTTGAAGACTCTTCATTTGGAAATAAAGAGGGCAAATAAATTCTAATGAAGTACTCAGAACTTTACTTTTTCTTATCATTGAAACTCCTTGGTGCAAACAACCATTTAGTAAAATTACACTTTGAAGAGGTTCCACAAAATGTTGAGAAGAAAAAAACCCACACATGATAATTCAATAATATTTGTAGTTTAAAAATGGAGGTTATTTTGTAATTGCTTCTAAATTCGAATCTCTAACCTAGGGGTGAGAGCTGGCCTTCAAGCTGAAGAGGGAACAACAGTCTGTTTTTCCCACAGTGGGCATTAGGGCCCAATGTGGTGAATAATTTTGTACTTCCTGGTGGCTGCTGCTGCTGCTGCTAAGTCACTTCAGTCGTGTCCAACTCTGTGCAACCCCACAGACGGCAGCCTACCAGGCTCCCCCATCCCTGGGGTTCTCCAGGCAAGAACACTGGAGTGGGTCGCCATTTCCTTCTCCAATGCATGAAAGTGAAAAGGGAAAGTAAAGTCGCTCAGTCATGTCCGACTCTTTGCGACTCCATGGACTGCAGCCTACCAGGCTCCTCCGTCCATGGGATTTTCCAGGCAAGAGTACTGGAGTGGGACTTCCTGGTGGCTACAGCTAGATATTCCACAAGGTTGCTACAGGAAAAGACTTCTTTTCAATGTTTTAATCTTTCATTACGTTAGCCTCCATCATTAGAATCAATTTCAGTAGCTTTATGTGGTTCACAAATAACACAGTCGGAACAACATTATCCTGAAGTCTCTTCACCTCTCTGAGCCTTCATCATCTCAACTGTAAAATGAAAGAGTTGGTCTTCAGGATCTAACTTCGTATTAATTAGTAAATGTGAGAGTGAATTGTTTTCCAAATAGGTACTTGTGAAAAAGTACCTGACTGACTCTAAGGTCACAAGTTACTGAAGTTAGCAGTGCCTACCCCATACACTTATCCTGAAGTTTGGATTAAATAGTTCAGATGAGATGCTGGACACACAGTGGTTACTCCACTCATGTCAGTTCCTTCTCATCTTTTCATTCAGATGACCTCCTTAGTTATCTACAGAGGATTTACCCATGAATTGCATGAATATTTAACTTCTTTAGGAATGTCACCTTGTCTTAGGGTTCCCTGTGTCTTGTCAATTATCAAGCACACTGGTGAGGAATCAATGTCTGTTCAATAAATAAGGCTGATGAAGGGACCCTTGGAATATATTGACCCTGACTGCCAGGTCCCAAAGATTCCTGATGGAACTTGAGGTTACCAGATCTGTGCCCCACAACACCTATTCCCCTGTCCTGCTAAGAAATACCACAGGACTTACAACAGCAGAAGAAACATTTGCTTTTGCTGCAGCAATAACAAGAAATGGGAGTTTCAGGTATGCACCAGCAGCCTGGGAGGATGAGCCCCAGTGCTGTAGTCTCCTGCTTCAGTGGTTTATTTTCAGAAAATTCCCCCAAAGTCTAAAGATAATACCTATGGAGCTAATTACACACCTGTGTGGGACCCATCATTATTTTAAAATTTGAGAATATCTTTTAAATGGTTAGCAATTCATCTTTTTTTTTTTCTGAACTTAAACTTCATTTGGAGTAATATTTGTAATATGTCTTTGCAATTTACAATGTATGAGGCTACCATTCTATGATGTTTTGAAGGCCTAATTTTACAGCCCCCAAATTTTTAATAGACAACATGCCGTGTGTGTGTGTGTGTGTGTTTTTTATTTCTCTTTTCTTCCCTTATCCATCACTCACTTTAGATTTAACCTTCACTCTTTCAAAATATGAAAGATCTTGGAAAAACACTTTTTTTAATATTTCTGGGTTTTACTATGTTATTCATAATATGGCATCATAAAAGCCTCAAACGCAAATGATACTTCTGTAGGGACACCTACAGGGATACCTTTTAAGGGACACATAAGTTAATCATTTCACATATTCCACACTTTTTTTATTCCTTATCACATTTTGTTGAAGGTCAGACAGGTCATATGACTGGCTCAAGGTCTTAACAGCTGGTAGAATATGAACTTAATTCTTATATAAAATAAAGGTTGTACTTAACACTTAAGATTCTATGATTCTATCAGCGGCCCTTGAACTCTCCAAAGGGAAGTGTTTTGTGGTAAATTTCAGGCCTCATGGCAGACTTGACTTCGAAGTTCCTTGTGGCTATGGCCTGTGTCTTCCTGTATCTCATGTCTGGCAGGCAGAAGAGAGTGGATGTTTAGTGAACATTTGAGGAGAGTCTGTTATCAAACCCTTGGGCTCTTGAGAACCTGCCTATGAAGCCACCAGTTGGAGAGCTGCCAATCACATCCAGATTCCTTTCCTGGCCAGAGTTACCCCTGAAATGGGATCCTGGATTTTTCTCTAAAGTCTGAATTTATGACTCTTCTGGCAGTGTACCCACTGCTTGAAGAGGTGGGGAAAGAAGACAACTTCTGCCTCCTCTTGGGAAGTCACTGGAAATCCTGCCCACCCTCTAGACCCAATTCAAGACCCATTCCTTCCTTCAGCCTTCCCTGCCCCTGCCAGACTCTCTCTACCTCTAGTCCATCTCCCCACAGTGTCGGCTCCAGATGCTCCCAATGACCCTTACTCTCCACAGAAATACTCTTTATCAGCTTTATGAAATGCAATTTATGTACCCCACAATTCAGTCATTTAACATGTGCAATTCAATGGATTTTAGTAGATCCACATTCTTTTAACTTATATTTATCAAAAAGATATGAGGTACAAAGTAATAATTATAGTTATCTAATCTAATGGGGCCAATTAATAATTCTGATTGGTTGACTTTAACTTCACTAAAAACAAAATCTATCAAGCAGTTGAACTGTACTGGTTTTTCACATACACAGGCAAGAAATGTCCCAGAAGAAGCCTAAATTAAGCAAATGAATGAAAGCTGCAAGGCTACTCCAGAGCTGATCTGGGGCACAGCAGACATCAGGGACAAATTGAACATCCACTTGTTCAATCTGCCTGATCTCTTGCCAAGATTATTCACACGTTTCAGCACCAAACATTCAACCAGCTCTGTCCAAAACATTTTGAGAATTTTCAACTAGTTAAATTTTTACTCTTCCAATTTCTCTTAGCCATTTTGGAGACAAAAGCTAACAAATCTCTTTTCCCTGCGGTCTTTGTCGTGGGTCTGTTGATGCTGAGAGAGCAGACTTGCTGGGATGTCTTCAATCTTCAATGTTCTTTTTTGGGCCAGTGACACCATATAATGGGATCACCCCACTAACTCTAAGCATTTCAGGGGATACTGAATGTTCTCCTAAAGCACTAAAAGCAGTCATCTATTTTTAAATGGGGAAATTAATGTAATACAAAATAGTGTCTATCAGCAAACCACAACAGTGCTTAATCACTTTTAATCTAAATCTTCCACAAAAGTGCTTTGACTGATTTGAGTTACCATTTTAATGACACTTATTTCATCTCTTGAAATGAGATGGGCTGCTGTTTGAAAACACATATCACTCTGAACGCTGCGTAAGGGTTTTTAGCATTGTTTTTAAACCAAAGGAAATCTTTAAACACACACAGTGGGAGATTTTAATAGATCACAGATAAGGTGTTTTGGTACAACCAAAGTTACTGAAGTATATAACAGTCAGCTTAAGCGCTTTTCAAAGCAAATTTCAACTTAAATGCTGCTTAGGACAGTTTAATATGCCCATTTTAACCCATTCTGAATATTCTAATGATCGCTTTAATAGTATCTGAGAAAAAAAAAATTATCCATTGTCAACAATAAGAAATTGATATGCAATAACTGGCAAATTTAGGGCTAAGTGACACAGCGTTCTCAGTGGTAATTTTGTGTTCAAAATCAGTGCCATTATTATACTTTGAAAGCAGAATTTTAGATGAACTTTTTCAATTAATTAGTATCAATAACCTATTCTAAACTAGAATATCTTTTGAATGCAGTTGCTAATTCACAAATAATAGGTTATCTCTTTAAAAATCCTTCTGGTTTAGTCTTAACGACTGGATATCTTTCAAAAAGCTATCATGGACTCCCTCACTTTTCTGAAACAGAGCACAGTGAACTCAACTTTTCATTCAGGCAGAGAAGCAGAAAGGCACCCAGCCTGCTATCCCAACTCCGAATCAGGAGATCTAGTTCTAGAAGCTCAAACTCTTCACTTTCTAACTGGGACACTAACTTTCAAACTGCAAATTACTTTGAAAGTTATTTTAAGCTCCTATAATAACACCGTCAAATGCAAGGTGAGGTGAATCAGAGCTGATGGTACGCTCCCCTCAAATTGTCCCCAAATGCTTATCTTCTGCCCTTTCAGGTTTTTACCAGGTAATATAGTTGTCACTGTCATCGGTGTACCTACCATACAGCTCTTTCTTTTCTTCACCCTACCCCTTCAAATGGTTTCCTGTGGTTTATAATAACTGATAATAATCATTTCATGTATATCAGCTTCAGTCTCTTACTTGGTGGCTGAATTGTGTGAGTTGGGTCAGCCTGGATGTGCAGGAACCCCTTTTACTTCTTTTCAGGATCCCGATAATTTGCTATATTGATACTACTGTATATATATTAAGATAATTCAAAAAGTCAAAGTGCTTCCTAAATGTAAAAGTAAGTACTTTCAGTTATGTGCGGATAAATTCTATTAGTAACACACAAATTGTCAAAGGTCATGAAGTTAATGGCAAATCTACAACTAAACCCAAGGATCCTGCCTCCCAGGTTCTAAAGAAATGGTCTATATATTTTGCCTTCTTTTCCTACTACTTATTTCCTACTGAATAGCTTTCCTCTCCCAACTTGACTGCCTCCCAAAAGAGGTACACCCTCCCCTCCATCCCTGAGAACTTTGACCCAGCACCCTCTCCACCACTCTGCCCAAGACCCTATCTGTCATTCCATCTCAACAATCACTCCTCAGAAGATCCTTCATTATCAGCTATGCACCCTCTCTTTTCACTCTCACCACATGACGGGAAGCAGCACCAAGTTGCCATTTCTTCATACCTGACCTGGAGATCTTGTTTTATCAACAGAAGTACTGACAGTTTTATCAAACATGTTTTGTAAGGAAAATACATTTTTTTTTCCTTATCATCATTTTACTGTAGCTATTATCCTAGGCTCTCATTATCTTAAAACCAGGTATGTCCTATAACAGCTCAACTAAAGCTTTCCTCCATGGGAATTGGTCCAATATTGTCTAACAATTTTTCCTTAAATGATGCTTAAAACACGTCACTATATAATAAAGAAACTATGTTGGCTGTCACTTATCACATAAAACTTAAACTCCTCCGTCAGTTTTCAAAACTCTTCCTAATGACAAAAGTCACATTTATTGAGTGTTTAACAGGTGCTGGTGACTATTATAATCATTTTACATGTATTAATTACTTTAATTCTTCCAACAAGTCAATGAGGTAAGTACTATTCTCATCCTCCTTGAACAGATTCAGAAAGTGAGGTCCAGAGGGGTGAAGCAATTTGTGCGAGGTGACACAAACTGTAGAGTCAGCATTTGAGAATCTGATGCCAGCAGCTGAACTCTTAAAACTTACACTAAACATCAAAACCCATCATCTTCACTAACTCTATCCATTCATAACCCGCACAACACCTACATAAAAACTTCAGTCTAAACAGCAGAGCCCTGCAATTCCCTGGTGGCCCATTGGTTAGGACTCTGCACTTTCACTGCAAGGAACACAAATTTGATCCCTGGTGGGGAAGCTTAGATCCCACATGCCACCCAGGGATCAAATCCGGGTCTTCTGCATTGTAGGCAGACGCTTTACCATCTGAGCCACCAGGGAAGCCTTCCCACATTCCACACAAAATGGCAAAAAATTAAATAAATAAACAAACAAGAGAGTTCTGTCTCAGATCAATCCAGGCTCCTGCCTCTTTTTTTAACTCTGATGTTCAATCATCTAAATTTTATCCATGTTTCAACACTCAACTAGACTTACCACATTGGTGAAACTTCCCTGAGATAATCTAATCATTTTAGTGTTACTGACCAGATGGAAGAAAAGCTCCTTATCATTATCTTCCTGTTTTGAATTTGATGGGGTTCAGGACATGCTACCCCCAAATATGGCACCTTGACGCACTGAATATTTTAAGCTGAAGGAGTTTCAAAACACAGCAGCAGCAAAGTCATTTTGACTTCCCTTCAGCCTTCTCCCTTGAAACATGTCATAAAAACTCATGCAAAAGGTGTCCTCTATACACCCAGAGTAAAAGAGCACCCTTACCTCTGAAGACAAAGAGATGCCAAGAATTTTAACAGGCTTACCAAGCTTCCCCCATTTTACTACACTTACAACCTGTCATATTTCTACACAATCGCCCACTCTTCAAACCTACCACGCATGTACTCAGGGCAAACTGCTTTTTCTGGGCTTCTTTTATGAAGACGTTTGTGACATACAAAAATTAAATAAACGTGCATGTTTTTCTCCTGTTACTCTGTCTTTATTAGTTTAATTTCCAGACCCAGCCACGGACCTTTGAGGGTGGAGGGAAGCTTTTTTCTCCCTACATATTCCATAACACCAAACTCTGTACAAATCCCATTGCATGCATTCAATCAATATTTATTGACCAACTGATTTATCCACTCCAAAACGTATCATTCTAAAAGAAAAGCTAGAGCTAGGCCTTCAAAAATGCCTGGAGTCAGGAAGAAAGATGAGAGTAGGAGACAACTGAGGCATAAAATGAGTCGTCAGAAGCCTGTGAGTATTTTTTATCACCGCTCTCCTACTGCAAAGAACTTTGACATCTGTGTAAATCACTTACCTAGAAACAGTAAATTATCTCATTAAATGTAGCAACAGGGGAAAATTAATACTTTTCAAGAAATATTTTTTAATTTCATATAAAGCCTTAAAAGAGTTAAGTGATTGTTTTATTTCAATTATATATAATCTAAAAAAAAATCAATATAAAAAAAGATGGCAGAAAAAAAAATTCAAATTTAACTCTATGCCTAACTGTCCCTGGTTTTCAGATAGCTTTATTCAACCAGCTTTAAGAACAGTATCAAAAACCTTAATTAGATTCATAATTAATATACTCAATGGTTGAACAGACTTTATAAGAAAATATATTTTTTAATTTAATGTCTCCCTACTCTTCCCATATTCCCAAACCCTTGGCCCAGCTCTCCATCTCCACTCCTTTCACACACCCACAGGGTGTTCAAACTATAGGCCTCTCTTATCACGTGCTTCCCTGGCTCAGATGGTGGCTCAGACGGTAAAGAATAGACCTGCAATGCAGAAGAGCCAAGTTCAATCCTTGGATTGGGAAGATCCCCGGAGAAGGGAATGGCAAACCACTGCAGTATTCTTGCCTGGAGAATCCTGTGGACAGAGGAGTCTGGTAGGCTACAGTCCATGGGGTCACAAAGAGTCAGCCACGATTGAGCAACCAACACACAATCTTATCATATGATGAAAACAAACAGCCTTTGTTACAGAACAGAATCTTCCATTTACAGAGACTGCTGATAATGAGTGCTGGGTATGTGAGGTAACATTACACGGTCTCAATCTATATATACTCTGAAGGTGCAAAGCTTTGTGATTTCCAGCTCTCTGGGTATAATGCAAAGTCAAATGCCAGATCAAAAAATAAATTTGAGAGCCAGCATGATCAAATCAAGGGACAATGATTCCCTTTGAACTACCCATCCGATCAGGATTTTACATCAACATTAGTACTATCAGCACCTCGCCTAAACCAGCTGTGCTCATCTTCTAAACTAAAAATAAGATGCCCTATCTAAAATAGCGAGGGACAATATCAGGAAGCCAGGTTTCATTAAAGGGTTTCTTCAATTTCTCCATGAAAAGAAAAACTGGTAAGATATGTCTATAAGTATATACTTACAGAGGCTTCCCAGGTGACGCTAGTGGTAAAGAACCTTCTTGCCAGTGCAGGAGACTTTAGAGACATGGGTTAGATCCCTGGGATGGGAAGAGCCCCTGGAGGGCATGGCAACCCACTCCAGTATTCTTTCCTGGAGAATCCCATGGACAGAGGAGCCTGGCGGGCTACAGTCCATAGGGGCGCACAGAGTCAGACACTAATGAAGACATTTAGCCCACACGAATATACCTACACACACACACACACACACACACACACACACACACACACATCCCTCCCATTGGATATACAAATGCCTCATTTCTATCCTTTCAGGTCAGTATTCTTTCTTTTCTTGTAAATTGCCAATTTATATAATGATCTAGTGATACGCGCTTGACTGGCATGAAACATTACTCATTAAAAACATAATAGCAATGGCCCAAATGAATTGTGAGCAACACTGTTGATATAAACCATCAGCTGCTATGATTTTCAGGCCAAATCATTCTGAAACAGCTAGATTTTTTTTCCCCTCTGCGTTTTTGATATATGCATTCAAATTGCTTCTTGGGCAAGACCCAAGCAACTGACCTAAAGCTAAAATTTTAATTTGGAATGTATTATTTAAAAGTCTCTTATAGAAGAATAGGAATAATAGTTTAACTCTTAAGTATTAAGTTAGATGGCATCGTATAGGATTTAAACAAAATACTGCTGAGGGGTTATTGCTAAATAGATAAGGGCTGGCAACAATATCCTGATTAATTTCAAAGCAAGTATCAAATTTTTAAAAGTTCAACTGTGCTACAAGACACATAAATAAAAACACTTCTGGGCCCCTGTGACCTTCACCTAGGGTCTGTGAAACAGCTGTCATGGAGAGCTTCTGGTTGGGCAGAGCTCCTGGGATACTGACATGACTTATTGAGCTCTGAAGCATCTGGATGGGTCAGCATGGAAAAGCTGAGGGAGTATTTGTGTCCCAGAAGGCTGTGCACTCACACGGACACACAAACAGGAAGTGCACCCACAAACACGCACCTAGAAAACTGATCAAGACCTCTAGAATACAGGCAGCTTCTTTTAAATACCCAACGAAAATGTAAAAGTTCCCTTCCATCCTTTTGGTTCCATTGTGAAGTGATAAGTACCAGTACTTATTGTAGTACTGAAGTTCCGCACCAATACTTCATTTTCTAGAGCCTGCAGACGAACACTGAGTTGATTTTGGCTGCTTAAGCAGGAGAATGAGAAATTATGATTAATTACTCAGTTGCCAGATAGCCACCGACCGTGTATTGTCCACATTGGCCAAATCCTTTCTGTCCTTCTTTTAACGCCTTCTGCTTAGTCCAGTGAGTGGCACATAGCAGATGTTTAATAAATGTTTGAAAGCTTTTTATTTATTTTGGATACAGCACTGTGCTCAGCATGATGTGAATATAAAGACACTGATGACAACTCCAGGCTTTTAAGGGCTTACACGTAACATCTCAGTTGTAGGACTTTACCTTCAGAAAACACATGGAATATATTCATCTACTGCTTTTTTTTCTGAGAGAAGAGGTTTTTAAGTGTCAGGTAATCATTTAGAGTCCTAGACTATTCCTTCTCTTTCTTCTGTGTTGACAAAGTATTATTCAAGCTGAAAAAAAATAGGTATAACATCAATTAGCAAATGCTTAGTTTCAATAAGTCATGTTGGTCGTGCCTTCCAGCTTTCCAATGTGAGCTCATATTCTGGTCCAAGAGTTAATTTGGGGGCTGGCACAGATTTCTATGTTTAAAAGCTAGCTCACTGGTGTCCCTTTAATGTCTCTACTGGAAGCACATCCTAAATAATTACCCCGCTGGTCTTGGGCATCTCTCAAGGCATGTCCAGAGTCTCACTTTCCATCGCATTGCTTTGAGAACTCTTCTTCATTTCCACTTTCCTTTAAATTAGCAAGTAAGACTGGGAATCCTCCAGACTCAGTTCAGACTGTATTCTCTAATTAGATGACTGGAAAACTTTAATTAATAAGATGACCCCAGCATAACAATCGGGTCATACTGTTAAGCACTTATAACTTACAAATTTGAACAAGCACTGATTTTTGCAAGTCAGCCAACTTTGTTAGTTCTCAACAATACTTTAATTAGGCTAGACAGAAAGTAGCCTGTGCTAATGTGTGTCCTGGCTAAATTCCAGTGGGGGATTATTGCAATCTGGCCTACCTAAACTTTCGTGGGTTTCATTTGAATACAGTATGCTTCTCCATTCTCTGCTTCTATTTCATTCTGCCCTGATGCTTTATGTGGGCTCCACTGTTCACCCTAAACACTATGGCTATCCTGTTAACAAGACCTGCTAAAAACCTACCACATCCAGAAGACCGATGCACTAAGAGGTGCACAGTGTATTCTAAGAAACTCACTTCCCTCTTCTCACATACAGCCAGAACACCCAAGCTGATCCCTATGAAAGCATCATTTTTATCCCCTCTCCTCCCCACCTTGCTCTGATCCCGCACCCAGAACACCCACCGCCCACCACACCTACATTTTCAGAGGATCCAAGTGCACTTTTAGGAGGACTGCACCATCACTGCCAATAAGAAAAACTTCATATGCACCTGCTTCTAAGTTTACTAAGCAATTTTTTTGCCTCTATTTCTGCTAATTTTCCTGAACTGTGTTAAAGAAAAATGCAGGAGGTGCTATATTAATCCATAAAATCAGGAGCTAGAAAAGCACCTTCTGACCTGGCTCTCCCAGAAAAAGGCAATTTTTAAACGCAAAATTTAATCATAAAATCATAAAGTTAAAGGGACCTTCATGAAGTCTATCACTTACTCCCCTCTCTCCAGGTATGCAAGTTAGAGTTCACCAAAAGACTGAGTTGACAGAAGAAATTAAGTTGGAACAAGAGACATTATATAGTTTAAGACAGGATAATTTAAAAGATGAATCTCTGCTGTTTTACTATACTTCTTCAGCAAAAAATGGGCCTTCTGGTGAATTCGAATATCAAATATTAAAATGCCTGTTGAATATTCTCAGGTTTGGGGTATCACCTAAGGATATAAATAGCTTAAGTATTTTTAATTGCAAGTTCCTGACAGGCAATAGTTGTCACTTGTGTGTGTTTGCGTGTGTATGTGTGTGTGTGCATTTCTATAAAAGGAAGAAAAAGTTACCCAACTTTTTAGTCTTAAAAAACATTTATCTTTTAAATTGTAATTATATTATTAACTCTTACCCAAATCTTTTATACAATTAAAAATTCATAATTTGACCCAAAACTTCTCACATCTCCCTCTTCATGTAAACGATTACATACCCACCTCATAATGAATGCATATTCTTTATTTGAAATCTTAAAAAGTTCTGCAAAGACAAACACAGTATGTGTACATTTTAGCAGATTAGGGAAAGGACAAAGTGAGTGTCAAGGTCCTCAATAGTCGTTTCTGGTACCAAAGGAAAAATGACATTCACTGAGTGTTATATAACATCCACCTGGCTCAAACTAAACTGAGCAAAACAGCCAAGAATGTAAAAGCTTGGTTGAGCAGATAATTGACCATAAAAAAGTAGCTTCCAAATAAATCTAGATTCAACGTTGTCTCTCCAGTTGATATGCCCACAAATGCTTACTCAGCATTCCCCTTCCCTAATGTCCATCTCAACCTACCTCCCAATCTCCTTTGTCTCCCCTCCTGCTTTTTTCCGTAACTCTATAGCTGCTAACCCACCAGCCCACTCTTCTTTACTACCTACTTAGAAACACACAAAAAAAACACTTAGTTTTCAAAATCTCTAGATGGCTAGGTTGCTTCCCTAAGGATTCTATTTCCATAGATCAAGAGGATGGCTATGACCCAGGTCCACGGTGCTCCTTGGAGTATGACCCCCTCACAAGTTCACAGCAGCCAGGCTCCAGGCTCCTCTTCCCTTCACCATCACTTACACTGTCTGTCCTCTGGACAACTCAAAACCTATTATGAACAAAACCTGCTTTTACCTCTAAGTGCTCCTTCTAGCACCTCACTTTTTAGCTTAGTGGATCTCAATGAGGGAACTATTTTGCCATTTGACAATGTCTACAGGTTTTTCTGGCTGTCACAACTAGGCATTTAGTGTGTAGAGGCCAGGGATGCTGCAAGACACTCTAGAATGCAGAGAACAGCCCCCCACTACAAAGAATCTTCCAATCCAAAATGGTAATATTTTTGCTGAAGCTGAGAAAGTGCTTTGCCTGAAGCCCACTTTGTCTCTTCCTTGGTTATTCCACTCATGTACTCATTGAATAAATATTCCCATTCCCTCCCAATTCATCATCCTCATCCCAGCTACCTCCAGACTCTCCCTAACCATCCTTCTTCTCTAGCTCCGATCACCTGGTTAAACCAAACTCTCCCCAAATTATTATTTGTACAATTATTTCAAATATCTACCATCCTCAGAACACCTTTCTTGCTTCCTGGTTATGTTCCTTTTCAGTCCCATATTTCTGATCATCTTTATTAAGGTCAGAATACAGAATGATGTCTCTTCTAACAGAAGGACCTCATTGGCTCTCATCCTTTGAGAAAACAAAACTTCCACCCAACTCAGTGGCCAATCAAGGGCCTCTGCATCACGTAGGCAGTGCTCCTCTCCAAGAAGGATGTCTGTCATCTCTCCTACCAACCACATTCCTCCCACCTTTTCTATTATCTTCCTTCTGCTCGACCCACCTTCTTGGTCTCCAGTGTCCACAATGAGAATCCAGTAACCTAACTAACCCTTCCAATCTGACATTGATTTTTTTTTCCACCCAAGCCTATAGTTGGTCAGACATTCTATTCTCACAGACAGCTAGAGCTGTCACAGACCCTCAGTTTTGTTTAGTCTAAGAACAGGAAACTTCCATTTTCTGCGCTTCCATTCCAATTCTTAGAAAGTTGGGTCATGACAGAGACATACCTGGTTCCCCTATAGATGCACATCCCTCTGTTTCACCAAGACCTCTGATCAATTTAACAATCAATTTATTGCTGCTTTGCCCTCATATTCCCCACAGAGCTTGCCCCAAACTTCACCCTTACTCTCATATCATGTTGCTTCTTATTCTACTACGGGGAACTGGGCCAATCAGCTTGATAATTAACATCTAGAGAGACACAAATCCTATCCTTTAAGGCTTAAACTCCTTCCCAAAGTACGCAAGTCCATCCACAAACTGCAGCCCTGCCCCTTCCATTCCCTGCTTTGCCTCCCATTTCCCCTCAACTTGCCAGCATGTCAAACTCCTCAACGTCCGATGTGCTGACCCTTTCTTTCTCACCTTTTTGCTACTATCTTCTTCTTCCTGGGATTCTGTTTCCTCTAGTCTATAGTTATGAAAATTTTACTATCATACACCAGCCCTTCATACCTTCTGAGATCGTCCTATGAGAAGAAAACTTACAGCTTTCACCAAATCTCCTCAGGACTTAATTCTTACTTCTCTTATAGCAGTTATCATTCCGTGTTATTTTGTAGGGATCTACACTACCATTAGTTTCAGAAATCATATCATTTAATATCTTTAACAGAGGTCCAACTTTGTTTCTAAAACCCAAACCCAAATCTCGGCTTTGTCATCTATGCTTCATCAATGCAGTTAAGAAATCTGTGCATCTCCTTTAGCTGCCTGGGTATTTTTCTAGTTAGAGAGTTCATAGTTTTAACAGATTCTCAAAAGTGTTCATGATACACAAAATGTTAAAAACTACTATTCCACAGATGTGAAATATAAAAACAGAATTAACTGTGTTTTTTCCCACAGAAACTGTACTTTTTCTAATCTTCAGAATATCTAAATAATATTGTCTCAAGTTGCATTAAGTAAAACTAGGCAATATGAACTTAAACTATATGAATTCATTTTCAAAAAATGATCTATAATGGCCCAGTTTACATCAACATGTACTTTTTACCAACAATGAACGGATTTACCATTGGCTTAAATGTGGTCTTTACAGCACATAATGAACTGAGAACATTAAAACATTTTAACTATTATCATATTCAGTAAGTTGGATGTCTTAGGAAACTAATAAATGATAAGGATCAGATTGCAACTTAAAATAATCTAGATATTAAAACCACTAGAGATTAATCATGGAGAAGGCAATGGCACCCCACTCCAGTACTCTTGCCTGGAAAATCCCATGGGTGGAGGAGCCTGGTAGGCTGCAGTCCATGGGGTCATTAAGAGTCAAACACAGCTGAGTGACTTCACTTTCACTTTTCACTTTCATGCACTGGAAAAGGAAATGGCAACCCGCTCCAGTACTCTTGCCTAAAGAATCCCAGGGATGGGGGAGCCTGGTGGCCTGCCATCTATGGGATCGCACAGAGTCGGACACGACTGAAGTGACTTAGCAGCAGCAGCAGCATCAGATATTAATCAATTTATGACAGAAGCACAGCTTGACATTGCTATCAGTTAGATCATGTCCAATTGTGAAAAGGGTAGAGAAACAATTTATTCAGCACATGTCTTTATGCTCTTCATGTGTGGCCATTTCACAAATCCTACTTAATAAAGCTGATTTGATAATCCCTTAATTTCTTTCGATTATTCATTCATTCATTCATTATTTTTAAATGATCATAACTGGAATACAGTGTTGTAGGTCAAGAAGCAACTGTAGGTTGATTCCTGGAGTTTTACTTGGTCTTCTCCATCATGCAACAACCCAGGGCAGGGCTCTGAGCTCATTTGGCTCTCTGCACATGACTGGTAATGGTCCATCTAAGGGCTGCATTCAAACACATCAGAAAGACTTTCAGAGAGACATATTTTGTAAAAGGAGGTATTTAGTGTTGCCGAATTATTTTTCAACCCCCAAAGTTCACATTCCATCTAGGTAAAGATTACTGTGTTTATGACTTTGCTAACATTTCTCATCCATCTATTGCCCTTAAAGTTCAATATGTAACATTTTTATTCACATAAGAAAAGATTAAATTAAAAATGGGCCTAACAGCAACAAACAACAACAAAACTATTTTGTATGTAAACTCTGCATCAAACTGCCATACAAATCTCCAAAAAAGTTCATTAGGATTTATTTCTCTCAATTTATGAGAAAAGTTAAGATTTTAGGTCACAGTGATTCTTAAGAAAACCGTAGTGTCAAAGTAGGTGCAGTAACAGAGACATCATTATCTCATTCTCAAGAAGACAAAGTGAAAACCAACAGGTTTCCCCTAAGGATTAAAATAAAAGAGGCACATAATTAAAGGTCACCAAACACTGCTGTTAACAAGATCAACATTTACTAAACATAAACTGAACTTATGCCACTTCCCTGATTTTAAGGGCAGCTTTTTTGAACAAAAGCAAACTTATTCTGAGACAGCCCATAAAACAGTAATCTGGGAAAACACTGTCCCATAGATCTTAAGAGCCTATGGAACTTCCCAGGAAGAGAAAAAAACAGAAATATGGTCTGGAGAAAATTAATTAATGAATTCACAGTCAACTTTACAGACTTTATCAGACTGTCCTTTAAAATATATATCATCATAAGTAGTATCGCATGCTTCTGAACTCTGAGACTTTCAAGAGCCAGACACTCTCTCCTTCCCCTGCCCCCAGCTCCTCCGCACCCCATGGAAGAAAGTGGAAAACCTTCAAGACCAGGCCAAAAGAGAAGCAAAACTTAGGTTCAAAAATGCTATTAAACAACCATATTTTAATTGTCACCTTTTGATTCAATAAAATGGAACAACATTTTGTGATCATGATCACACTAAGATCATGGCATCTGGTGCCGTCACTTCATGGCAAATAGATGGGGAAACAGTGAGGACAGTGACAGACTTTATTTTGGGGGGCTCCAAAATCACTGCAGATGGGGACTGTAGCCATGAAATTGAAAGACGCTTGCTCATTGGAAGAAAAGTTATGATCAACTCAGACAACATATTAAAAAGCAGAGACATTACTTTGCCAAAAAAGGTCTGTCTAGTCAAAGCTATGGTTTTTCCAGTAGTCATGTATGGATGTGAGAGTTGGACTATAAAGAAAGCTGAGCACCAAAAAATTGATGCTTTTGAACTGTGGTGTTGGAGAAGACTCTTGAGAGTCCCTTGGACTGCAAGGAGATCCAACCAGTCCATTCTAAAGGAAATCAGTCCTGAATGTTCATTGGAAGAACTGATGCTGAAGCTGAAACTCCAATACTTTGGCCACTCGATGCGAAGAACTGACTCATTTGAAAAGACCCTGTTGCTGGGAAAGATTGAAGGCAGGAGGAGAAGGGGACGACAGAGGATGAGATGGTTGGATGGCATCACCGACTCAATGGACATGAGTCTGAGTAAACTCTAGGAATTGGTGACGGACAGGGAGGTCTGGTGTGCTGCAGTCCATGAGGTCGCAAAGAGTCGGACATGAGTAAATGACTGAACTGAACCAACACTTTGTGAAAGATGGACAAAATGAAACATAATTACTTGCTGTTGGTAAGGGTAAAGAATACATAATACTATAATACTATATACAGCTCCTATATTTTAGAATATCACAAGTTATAAAGGTAGTATCATCAAATTTGTGAGCAGGCTTTATCAAAAAAAGAAAGAAGGAAAAAAAAGACCCAGGCATATACTCTGAGAAAACCATAATTCAAAAAGATACATGTACCCCAATGTTCATTGCAGCGCTATTCACAATAGCCAGGACACGGAAACTACCTATAAGTCCATCGACAGATGAATGGATAAAGAAGTTGTGTATATAAATACAATGGACTATTACTTGGCCATAAAAAGGAACAAATTTGAGCCAGTTCTAGTGAGGAAGATGAACCTAGAGCCTGTTTACAGACAGAAGTAAATCACAAAGAGAAAAACAAATATCATACGTTAATGCATATATATGGAATCTAGAAAAACGGTACTGACGAACCTATTTGTAGGGCAGGAGTAGCGACAGAGACGTAAAGAACTCATGGACACAGAGAGTGAAGGAGAAGGTGGGATGAATTGAGAGAGTAGCACTGAAACATATACATCACCATACATAAAACAGGGAGCCAGCAGAAATTTGCTGTATGAGACAGGGAGCTCAAACTGGGGCTCTGTGACAACCTAGAGGGGTGCAAGGTGGCAGCAAGGTTCAAGAGGGAGGGACATAATATATCTATGGCTGATTCACACTGTTGTAGGGCAGAAAGCAACACAGCATTGTAAAGCAATTTTCCTCCCCCTAAAAATAAATTTTTTAAAAATACCCCAAAGTTAGAGTTCTTTATATACCAACTGTGTATTAACAAATCTACAATAGCTTCTAAATCCTTCAAATATGCAGCTCCCTCACCGCTCCCAGAAACCAGAGTTAAACACATGTATAGACCCTAATCTCCTCTCTGTACCTCAGACTAATCAAGTGGAGCAAATACGTAGCTGAAGGATACACCATCTCTGATCCCCATTTTACAGATTAAGAGAATTAGGTCTGAATCACCGTGTCCCTGGGGATGAGTTATAACTTCCAGGAGCAAGCTGTCTCCCACCACTGCAAGCTCTGTGACAAAGGAGGTACTAAACCAAGGCAGAAGGAAGATTCCTTGACTAGAGGCTAGGACCAGAGAAGGCAGCCCACCATCAGGCTTGAATGTTCTCTGTCCCTGGGGCCTGTAGAACTCCTCCCCACTTTTGTTTCTCAGTGGCATCAGAGATTGTCCTTTAAAAAAAAATACTCTGAAGACCAGTTTTGTATATCTCCTATGGCTAGAAGAGGGTCATATGAATTCCCTACCATGGAACATGGCAGATACAACCCTGACCGGTCATCATTTGACACATAGCTGTCAGTTAAAGGATTTGAAATGCCTCCTTGTTCTGTTGTCCAATTAGCACTTTACGGAGGTACACAAAGACTTCTGTTAGCAGGAGAGATTTGATTCCTCCATTCCAAACCAAGACCCATTTGTTTTCAAATAATACAGCATTGTTGGGGGGTTTTAAATGCATGACTGTTTTCGAGTGTATGCACTGATCAGAAAACAAAAGTCAGTATGAGGACTCTTCACCACCCGCCCTGCAAACATTTAGGGCATGATGCTGGAAGAGGGAGTGTGGTTTTAGCTGTAGGATATGGTTTTAGCTGTAGGATACTCCTCCTCAGCCATGGCTTCTAAAAGAAAGGGCTTCTGCAGAGGCGCTCTCCCAGGCATTCTCAAGCTCCAGACATCCTTGAAACTGCCCACCTGGCATCCTCCTGGCAGCAACAGCAGGTGGATTTGACTGAATTTCAAAGTTACGGGCTGTGATTTTAGTTACCAAAACATAACTTCAAGCAGAACAAATAAAACATATTAAAAAAAAAAAAAAGGCAAGCAGCTGAAAGCAAAGGTCCCTTCCATTTATTCATACTTTAACTATGGAATAATAATACTTGCTACTCTTAAATATCTTTATGTATTATTCTTTGGGAGATACCTTCTTCCAAAGTTAAGAGTTTCCATACCAAATTTTTAGCCATCAAGGATTGTTTAGATAATACTTTAATATTATTAACTTTTAGATTGCATCATGAGCCTAGAGCAATATTCACTGATACATGTTCCTGAGAAGACTAGTTCCATGCAAGATTAATAGAGGATATGAGAAAAAGGGTTCCTTGGTTTGTTGCAAACACTTTGTGTTCAAAGACTTGACGGGAATTAAGCTCAGGTTTCTTTAGTCCTGGACTTCTAAAGCTGCAGAAACACTAGCACGAATCACGAGCCTTAGGATGTAGGAGAGAGGATGATGACTCTAGAGCCCCATGATGTATTTAATCTCACAGCTCATGTTCAGGGAGTATTTGATTTTGCAGGATTAGCACCCACAGAACGCAGTTTTCAAAATGCTGCCTGACCAAGCAGAATGCAGACTGGCTTCTGAAATCTAGGTTTAATTCTTAATGAACACTTAGAGTAGGTATATCACACACACAAGTATATTGTTTATCTATTTCAAGTCATTTGCCTCTACGATTGTAATCCTTATCCATATACTCCCTCCTAAAAATGATGAGCAGATGTTAAAAAAAAAAAGTTTCTACAAAAGAAAAAAAAAAAAAAACAACAACTAATTTTTGCAACTAGGGCCACTGGTCAAATGATGCATAGGCACCTCTACAACTATTCCCAGTCTCACTGGATGAACAGCTCTTAAAGTTTAAACTAGGAAGAACGACAAAGATTTTCTAGGCATCAGACGTAACACAGCAATGAAGCCTCACATGTGTGAAGCTCTTTCATGCAAACTTTCAGCACATTTTCTCAGATGCTCCTAAGCATTCTGTAGGGTAAATGGGTCAGGAATTATTTGCCCCACTTTTCAAAGGAGGAAACAGCACCAGGAATATAAATGGCTTGAGCAAAGTCACACTTATTTACTTGTCCTGTACAGACGCCCGAGACAGGGTATAGAAAACATGTGCCTTCTCACTAAGTCCAGTGCTTTCCCAGCATATTCCGTCCTCTCTCTCCCAGGCCTGTGCTTAGCACAGTGAGAAGCTATTCCAGAAATTCAGACCGTGGGGCGAGATTGGCAAAGAGAAGCAGTTGAATGGACCAATTCCGCTCCAGCATTACTAGGCATAGAGGGTACAGACCAGAGGCACTAAGTCTCTTTCAGATCTTTCCTCTCTTCATTGCAAAGACACAAATGCTGTGAAAAGAACCTCCTTTCCCCTTATTTAAATTTCTGAAAAGGACTAAGCTAGAAGTCAGAAACAATCACACTTGATCCTGAAGAAAAGTTTTCTTTCCTGTCTGTAACAGGAAAAAGGAAGAAATGAGTTAATTATCTAGTTGGGTTGAAGAATTTTCAAAACAGGTTCAGGCACTCCTGCAACACCATTAAGTAAAGACCTAAGTTCTAGGCCAGTAATTCTCAAAGTCTGACCTGTAGTGTCACCTTGGAGTCTTCAGAAAAGCAAATTTAAGAATCAGAAACACTGGGGTGGGCCTACTGACGTGTGGGAAAAGCCCTGAAGGTGAATTTGAGGTACACTCAAGTCCCAGAATTTTCTATGATATTCAATGCAGTACATATTTTAAATAACCTATTACTTGGAGTTATTATTTCCAATAAAAATAATTTTAATGAATAGCCCCACCAATAATGGTCTAGAAGGACTTAGGATTTGAGACACATTAAAATATATATAAACAACAGGCAAATAATATTACCTTGCATTAACCATTCATCTGGCACTGGTTTCAAAAAGAACAGGAATTTGAGAAAAATGAATACATTTCTTCTTCCCATGGAATTGTTTTAGACGTATTTATTTGGCCGCACTGGGTCTTAGTGGTGGCATGTAGGTCTAGCTCCCTGACCAGGGATTGAACCTGGACCCCCTGCATAGGGAGCTCGGAGTCTTAGCCACTGGACGACCAGGGAAGTAGTCCCCCATGGAATTGTTTTTAAACATACCTATCAAAGTGTCCACATCCACAGTGGCCAGAAATGCAGAGCAGCTATAACACTTTTTAATCTACTTTTGAACAACGACAGAAATACAGCCTTACTATGAGAAGTTATTTCTCTAGGGTAGAACTACAAGTGTGTTTTGCAGTGTTAGGACACATTCAAAATCTCGGAGGGACGATCAGGTATACTGACTCTGCAGGGACACCCTCTCCGGTTCTCTAGTCCACACATTGGCAGTTGCAAGTTGTGAAACCCCAAGTCCACCTGGTCCAGCCAGGTGTGGACAAGGGCCTGGCCTCAAGCCTCTTCTCCCAGCCTGCTGAGTCTCACATTGATTACAGTGTTGACAGGAAATTAGTAGGTGGATAATATGGCCTTTGTTAGTAAAATGTAAGCTACTGATACGGTTTCATGCACCCTGGTGTACATAGATGCGTATGTGTAACGTATACAGAGGCACAACCTTCATCAGGCTTAAAGTCATGTTAGACTTGACTTTGAATCCAAGCTCTACCACTTACTAAGGGGGTGACTTAAGTTGCCTGAACTTTCAGAACCTGTTTGCTTTTCTTTACAGAGGGGATATTAATATCTATTACCTACCACACAGAATTAATGGAAAGGAATCAATGAAAAAAAGCACACTTTTTTTTTAGCATTAGAAGTTCAGAAGTTTAGCATTTAGCCAGAAAGAGCTTCCAATAAATAGTAACCATTTTTATTATTTTTATAGTGTTTTACAAAGCTGGAATTTGAAAGCATAACAAATTATAAAAAAGAATGTTTTTTTCAAAGTGCACATAACAGTTAGTTTACTTGTAAACTGTTCAAAAAAGAGTTTTTATGGGGTTCAAAGTTTGCATGTAGGATCCAAAGTCATTTAAAAGGCAAAAACTATTAGCATTTGGGACTTCCCTGATGGTCCAGTGGTTAAGACTCTGTGCTTCCACTGCAGGGGGGCATAGGTTCAAACCCTGATTGGGGAACTAAGATCCCAAATGCTTCCCGGTGTGGCATGTATATATATGCATTAGATATGAAGGCAATGGCACCCCACTCCAGTACTCTTGCCTGGAGAATCCCATGGACTGAGGAGCCTGGTGGGCTACAGTCCATGGGGTCGTGAAGAGTTGGACATGACTGAGTGACTTCCATTTCACTTTTCACTTTCATGCACTGGAGAAGGAAATGGCAACCCACTCCAGTGTTCTTGCCTGGAGAATCCCAGGGACAGGGGAGCCTGGTGGGCTGCTGTCTATGGGGTTGCACAGAGTCAGACACGACTGAAGCGACTTAGCAGCAGCAGCAGCAGCAGCATTAGATGTCACTCCATTCCTATTCCAGGTTGGAAAAAAAGTCTATAGCTTGTGTTAGATCAAATGTTATAACCAGTTCTATCAGACAAAAGTACCCATTTTAAACTAACCAAAAAAAAAAAAGGAAAACACTGATTTCAGGAAGATGAAGAAAATATGCCATTTAAATTGTAAAGACTTTCAAATCTAAACACACCTGAGATATTAAAATAAGAGAAAACAAGTTTATAAATTTTACTTCCCACACTAATCTGGAGAAATATAAGGATATACTTTTATCTTATGCTTTCATCATTTTTAAATGTCCTTCAATTTCCTAGAGTTGGTACAAGCAAATGTTTTCATACACTTCTATTTCTACCCCATAGAAATGATGTAGGCATAAATACAGAGCTTCTAGAATTGTTATGTGGAAAAAAAACATAGATGCATCATATCTTGATGGCCTATCTATTTTAGTATATTTAAAATAAACAATAATCAAGTTCTAAGGGGAAAAAGGGAACCAAAATTGAAAGAGCTTACTATATAGGTGAAATAACAGAACTGAAGTAATTCTTCTGTGTGTGTTTGGGTTCTGATATTTGTGTGTTATAAGGCACAGAAATAGGGAAGCAATTATTAGCAACAGTAATTTCAAATCTATTTTTGGAAAAATTACACTGAGTTACTTGAAATTCTACTAAATAACTGACATAAATCCTTGAAATTTTAGTGAAACCCACAGGTAATGGACAGCTGGCTCTCATTTCACACAAGGCACTGGAGGGTCAGAGGCAAGATCCATGGAGGGGCGGGGTCCTGGGACCAATTTCCTGCAAATACCAAGGTTCAGCTTACAGAAAAGTATTTAATGATACCACAATTTTAATATTTGCTATTTTTAGTATAAACACAGAAGTGTTAAAACGTGTTTATGTCTCAGATTTTATTTCTGTCAAGTACACATATGCACAGAAAAGAAACAGACCAAGAAATACAGACCTCCTGTTTTAAGAAGCCCCTGGCTGCCACTCTGAAATTCTTGACTGGGCAAGTAGAGGATCTGACCCCAAACCAAAGCAGCATCAGAGGAAAAAGCTGGTGGAATGCCCATCTGCATATCTGGGCCATTGCCCACATATGGGCCCCCAGCCAGATGACTCTGGCATCCTGTGCACGGGATGCTTCCCATGCAAGCCTTTATTTGAGAAAGAAGGCAAAACAGCTCTGCAGAGATCGGTTCTATGCAACTTCGGGTGTATGAGAAAAGAAGCTGCCCTTGGTCTGTGAACCAAGAAACAGAGCTGGGCGCTGGGAGAAGTTTCTACATCTTTTTTTTTTTTTTTCCTGGTCAATGTTAGAGCAGAGTGATGCTCAATAACAATGGAAGAGTGAATTAAAGAGAGAGACACACATGATGATGTCAGGGGGTAAACACAGAAAACATTTAAAAGAAAGAAATTTATTGTTATTTTAAAACCTAGCAAACTCTCAACGTATTCTTCCATCATAAGTTTCTGAAATGTTATGTGGAAATTGTTAGTCTTCTCCATGAATCAGATCAGTTAATGACCTCAAGATTTTATTACCAATGGCATTTAACTCTAAAATTTTAAATTCCCGGAGAGAGAGAAAGTTGTGACAGATAACATTCTACACTTTCAGAGAACTTTCAGATTTATCATATGTACCTAGGAAAATCAGAAGATTCTACCTGCACTTTTCAAGTCACTTCATGTCAATGCTTTATTTTGTTTTAAGTAACTAAAGAACTTGTAACTATAAACACTGCATAAAATCACGATTAACGCCACTGAAGTACTCCATAATTATGATAAAATTGTTTATATTTAGTCCATCTAAGCACTCAAGGCCTTCTCCATAAATGTGTAACTCCGAAAAGCTTAGCAACTATGCAGTAGAAAGCAACTGATCATTCTTAATTGTTTCAAACCTGCTTCTCCACGCAGCTACACACACGTGTACTAATCTAATTGTTAGTTGCACCTGCTCCAAGTTAGCAGTACTTCATAGAGCAAATGGCAAGAATGGCATTTTCAAGTGTTAATCTGTTCAGTGTAAATTTGTACTTTCTTTCAGAAGTTTATGACACATAGGCTTTGCATCATATAGGAGTCTGAAGTACAAAAATGTGGGCGGTCTAGAATTTCCTTACTTGAAAGCAAAGCTGTCTTTTCAAACTAAAATAAACTATGCTCCTCCAGATTAGAGCTGATTTTTCGCTGAGAAATATCTGAGATATCTGAGTGTTTTTTCAACATTTGCATAAAGTACTTTTTGATTCAACCAAACACTGAAGAAAAACAGCAGAAACTCTTTCACAAACTGCTGAAAGCTGTAAAGAAGAAGTTAGATTGTTCTTGTCCTGTACAACCATAACCATCCTGCAAAAGCACTGATGCTTTTTGTAACTATCTAACATCTTCAGTTTCTGAGCATTAAGGCCAGAAATGATAAAAAAAAAAATTACCTTCTTCAGATTATGAGCTTAGACTCTGGATTCTGCAAATGCAGCAAATCTGTTTCCAGCGTTCACACCCCCTTTTCATAAGAATCACCCTAAAATCTGAAGCTGGAGTAATCATACAGCTCAAAGATTTTAATGAATGATATATACAGACACGTTTTTCGTAAAATGGAAGTTTTGTACTAAATTTCTATAGCGTGAGATTCTAATTTCTTGTCTTATGAACTGATTTCCTGATTTTTCAAAGAAGATATGTTTATCCAAACTTGTCTGCCAAATATAAAATTAAATGCACATTTAGCATAATTAAAAACAAAGATACTGAATCCTGACAGGTAAATTTCTCTGCACCCTTTGTCTCTGTCCTTCACTTGTTAAAGGATCAGAACACTGTGTATACACTCTGATAACATACTGATAAATGAGGTTCTCATCTCCCACTAAGTTGAGTTGCAAGTTTATGTAGACATACATATTCCTTAAAGTCTAGTTAAAATACACTCTACTTACAGAATGGGAGTCAAATGTTTCTAGAAAGTTAATAGTTACTTAACTAAGAAACTTAATCAAGTTTCTATCTGAAACAATTTAGGGCTTCAATTAATTTTAATAAGTCTAAAATTTTCTGCAGAGCTACAAAAAAGCCCAAATGTTACTACAACAGACACTAAACACTTCAGGTGTAAACAAAACTTGGTGAACTGTTGCTTCAAACAATGTTACATTCTGGAAATCTGGCTATATATAAAACAAACTTTACTCATAATAGCTCATAGATACATAAAGTTTTCAAAAATCTATCAAGAACAAAGGAAACATAAGCACCCACCTACTGTGTGTGTGCACATGCTGCTGGCCCCCAGGGGCATGTTCTCCCAATATTTTGCAACTATTTGCAAAAGAATTATTTTATTTAAAATTAAATACTATATTTCTAAGAGGCAACAATTAACAGGAATCTCTGGAGTCCTTTAAGAGTGATCATTTCACCCTATCAAACCAACCGGATGTTCTTCGTCCTTTGTTTTTTTCTTCTGTACTTGCATTAACATGGCTGCTAATTATATTAGTCTGGTGGCACATAAAGTCTGGATGGGAAAAAAATCACAAGATTCTTATAGAGCTTAAATACCTCTTAGGATTCAAACGTATACCTGCTTAAACACTTTTATATCGCAGCTACTTCTATATTGTTAGAAAACTTAGCTTTGATTCCGAATTTCTGTTTCATAAGGGATGTAGCACTTTCCAATACACCACTGCATATACACATGCACATAAATAATCGCAGGCGCGCGCACACACACACACACCCCTTTAGCCATATTATGCTACTTTGTATATTTAGCTTTCCATTTGTATATTTGTGTTTTTCTGAAACTGTTTAAGTTCTGGAAGAGTTTGTATTCATCACACAAAGTGCCATATAGATCGAATGCCTACATTTACCATAATAAAGCCTAAATGTTGCTAAACCACATTTTTAGAATTCAAAATTGAAAAGAGCATAAAAACGCTCTTACCCACCCACTCATTCTCACAGCTTCATATGCTTTTACACAGTGAATCAGCAAATGTATTCTTTTCTGAATCATATATGAACTTAAGAATGTTTTGAAAATGTTTATACAGTTTGGCATACTTGGCCTTACTGGTAGTTTACCAAAGTAAGCTCTCTAGTTGTTCTGATCAGCTTTATCATTAACAGTAAAACCTTTAATGCATAACTTAATTGAACATGTGGTACAGAAAAATAAACTGTTTTACAAGTAACTAAGAAAATGTAACATTCTTAAAATTATAGTTCCATCTTCTTCTTCTTACAACCCAGTGCATAAGTAATTCACAGAGCAAAATATACATCATCAAGATAACTTTCCTGGGGAATAAAAACATCCTTGAGATAATATACAAACACTTCTTCAGCTAATATTAAAGAAAACAACCACCACCACTCATGAGCTTCATGACAACTGATAAACAATGAAGAACACATCAGTTTCAATAGCAAATCCTTACTCTTTTGATTATTGAGTGGGCTCTCAGAAATCTCCAGTCTTGTAATCCTTTTAGCCTTTATGAAACAATTGTTGGAAATGTGAATGGCTATTTCAGATTAACTTATACTTTCCAAGGAAAGCTGTTGGTAACAGGAGTAAGCAAGTACCTCCTACCTCAAATTAACTGGTAAAAGTGGTTTATTTTTCACCTCTAAACTATCCTCAACTCCTCCTTCTATTGCCCTTAAGGAATTTAAATTCAGAGACATGACGTTTTCCTTTATTGGCTCCTTGCCTCTTTGCAACTGTACAACATTCCTCAAGAAGTATATATAATTCTCCATCCCACTGGATCAGACAACGCTATCTATTTCAGAAGCAATTACATACATAATGTAAGATACAACATTTTTTCTTAGAATTGTTTGTATCAATAATAAGTGTGATTTCACGGCTACTGGTTCAGTCTATAGCAATGCTGTTGCTCATCTAAGTATTTCTCTTCAATCTACATACTTTGAAAACTCGGTGTGTCCTGTAGATCAGACTGCTGTAAGGATACTATCTGCACTACAAAATGGTTTGTTAGAGCCTTATACTTTTTACACAATATATTTCTTGAAAAACAATACACGTCGATGAAGAAACAAAGATACTGCAAAAATTAGAGAAGAAAAGTAATAAAAAAAATCTATTTCTGTTTTAACACCTGTATAGTAAATTACATGTGACTATCATGTTGTTAACATTAATAGGAACGCAAAGCATAAAAGAACAAGAGCTACCTCTTGCTTTGCTTAAAGAAATTAAAGACAAGTTTAACCCGAACCTGCCAAACTGTCTTCAGAAGAAAAGACATAGGTGGGGGCGGAAAGCCTCACCTCTCTCGTACCCCGTAGCGCATTCCCCTGAAAGCATTTTAAACATAGGCAATATATCTGTCACCTTTTCTTTTTTCTTCTATTCTAATCAACGGCAGACCTTTTACTGCACTCCCCTGCCCACTATCTCAATGGCACGTTACAGAATAAGAGGACCCAAGTGTCACTTACCAGTTGCATGCCACAGATAAAGATAAGCGTGCACCTGCCACTGCAATAACCCATGGTTTCCGAGACCCCTGCCACAGCCAGACTGTCCCACGTCGGCCACCGTCGAGCCCCCACTTTATCCAATCAGATCGCGGGGAAGGACGGGCAAACCTGCCGAGGGCTCGGGGGCTCCGGGCTGCTGCTGCCAGCGTCCTGGGAAGTGACAGGCATTAGGACCTGCTGGCGCGGCGGCGGCGGTGGCGGCGGCAGCTCCAGCCGCGCCCGCCACACATACCTTCACTCGCTCGGTGCACACGCCGCGCCGCGGGCAGCGCCGCCCGCGGAGACGCGCCCGGGGCCCGCAGGGGCAGCAGCGGCAGCCTCGCAGCGCCGCCGCGCCCTCGGGCATCTGGCCGCGAAGTTTCGCCCCCGCCGCTCCCCGCGCCGGCTCGCCCCGCGCCCCCCCCGCCCCAGCGCGGCCGCCGCCCGACGCGCGCTCGCCCCGCGCTCTCCGCGCGCCGGCTCCGGGGGCGGCAGAAGCGCGTGCGGGGCGCTGCCCGCCTCCCTGCGCCGCCCGCGGCTCCTCCGCGCCCCGCGCTGCGGGGCCCGGCGGGCGGGGGGCGGAGCGCGGGCCGGGTGGGGGCGTCCGGGCTTCGCGGTCCCGGGCGGCGGCGGCTGCAGCGCGCCGTGATGCGGGGTCCGCGCCGCGTCCTGCAGCGGCGCTGCCCCTCCCTTCGCCCAGATGTGTTAATCCTCCTACAACAAATCCTTCAACCTGCGCCCCGCCGCCCCCTCGCAGAACGTCGACTTCTTGCAGTCCGGCCGGGGCTACCGCCGAGGGGACTGTTGGCGGCCGCGGCAATGGGGACGCTGGGGTCCGCGGGGCGGAGAGTCCGAGTGGCCTGTCCGGAGCTTGCTGGGCTGGTGTCGGTCCTGCTCCCGCAACCGAGCCCGGAGCACTGCGCGCGAGTCAGCCGCTCGTGTGCGTGTGTCTGTGTTTGGGGAAAAGGGGACGAAGAGGAAGGTTAGGGACGGAGGACGGGTGATGAAATAGTGCACCCTGGCATCCCGGCCGTCCGGAGAGCCCGCGTGGCAGAAGGCTCGGAGGAGAAGGGACGCCGCGGTTGCCGACGCGCTACTAGCTGCGCCCGGCACCCGGCTCCCGGCTCCCAAGGATCTGCAGGGGCCGGAGCGTGGAGAGTTACGGAACAGACCCTGCGCCGGAAAAGGCACCGGGTTGCTTCTGGAGTTGTGGGAAAACTGGGAACTGGGGTGGGTTGGGGGTGGAGGGCGCTTAGGGACGCAGTGAGTTCCCGTAGCTGCTTCAGACGTTTGTTTTCACTCGAGAAATGAGAGGATCTGAGACAGTTTCCGCACTCAAGTATTTTAGCCTCAGGGGCCGTCCGGACTGGATGTGGATTCCCGGAGGTGGATGCGCCAGTCCCGGGTCTGGAACGCCGGCCCAAAGCTGTGCCTCTGCTTCTTTAATCTGCGGAGAGACCCGCTTCGGAGCCCGCTGCTGCCACCTGCGGGTGGAGAGCTGAAGAACAGCGAAGCTGGCTGGTCCAGGTGGCGTCCCCAGGGGCTTGGGTGTCCGGATCCAAGGGTAGTTTTTTTGTGTGTTTTGTTTTTTTTTAATAGCCCTGAGATACTTGTTAAAGCATTCCTACCTTTCCCAGGAAATGAAGGTGTGGTGTAGAGATCCGCTGAGGTACTGAGTCGTTGGGATGAAGGAAAGAGAATGGTTTAAAAAATTTAAATAGCACGTGACTTCCCACATCCCCTGAGAGTAAGACTGTTGAAAGCATATAAAGCAAAGAGCTTTCCCTAGCAAATGAAATTTGGCCCTACTGATAAAATAGTATTGTGTAGGATAATTTTATGCTGGGAACCACAAATACGGATCCCAAATGATTATTTCCTTTGAAGAAATATGACATATCAGAATGACGAAATAAAAAGAAATTGAATAGGGCATAGGGACCCTAGTCCCAGAAGCCTGGAACTGATTGTCAGTTGGAGACAGCCAAAAAGATATTTGATTTTTTATATTTATAGAACATGAGTATTTTGTTACTATACTGAAACGCCTACTTTTAATTACCCTACTTATAAATAAACTTTTCTCTGCAATGTGTCTTTCAACGTTTAATTAAATTATCAGAGCCCAATATGTGCCCTTTCCCATGGAAGGGCCTAGCAAGCACAACACTTGGTGAAACTGAAGCCAGAGGTATTTGGTGGAAAATGTTTCTTTCAGCTGTTACTCTGTCTTTATACACAGTTTAGATGACCAGTAGAGGCTGGGAATGTAGGTATTTTGTAGGTAGGTATTGCCAAGCAAAAGAAAACTGTAAATTAATACTCTCTAATGCTTGAAAAGCAGAGACATTACTTTGCCAACAAAGGTCTGTCTAGTCAAGGCTGTGCTTTTTCCAGTGGTCATGTATGGATGTGAGAGTTGGACTGTGAAGAAAGCTGAGCACCGAAGAATTAATGCTTTTGAACTGTGGTGTTGGAGAAGACTCTTGAGAATCCCTTGGACTTCAAGGAGATCCAACCAGTCCATTCTAAAGGAGATCAGTCCTGAATGTTCATTGGAAAGACTGATGCTAAAGCTGAAACTCCAGTACTTTGGCCACCTCATGCAAAGAGTTGACTCATTGGAAAAAACCTCTGATGCTGGGAATTGGGGGCAGGAGGAGAACGGGAGGACAGAGGATGAGATGGCTGGATAGCATCATCAACTCAATGGACATGAGTTTGAGTAAACTCCGGGAGTTGGTGATGGACAGGGAGGCCTGGCGTGCTGGGGTCCATGGGGTCGCAGAGAGTCAGACACAACTGAGCAACTGAACTGAACTGAACGCCTACTTTTAATTACCCTACTTATAAATAAACTTTTTTTATGCTTGAAGAATGCTTGAAGAAGCTGCTGCCATACTATGAAAAGCATTATGTTACATTTTAAAATTTATAATTGCAACAGTGTATTTCTGTGGCGTCATCTATAATCCTGCAATGGTTTCCCTGCAACCAGGCACAGCCCAAGTGGCCTTTAGGCTGCACGGGTAAGCAGATAGCATAATGCTGTCTGTAACTGAGTGTCAGCACCCCACCCATAGTCTTTGTATCCTTGCCATTTAGAACATGCCCATCTTCTTTCTGTAAGCACCTGGGACTGCTGCAGGCTTTTTCTGCCCACAGAAGGTGTTTGGCTGGGAGTGAAGGTACAGCCTCAAGAGCAGCCCTCACCCAGTAATGGATGAGAGTCGGGGGATAAATTTCCCAACCTTCTCAGCCCAGAGATGTGAAACCCTGAGACATGCTCTTGACTACATTATTAATTTCCTCACCAGCATGGAGCCCATGGTGCCCACAGTTGCCCATGCTGGTAACCCACTCATCCACCCTCTGAATTAGCTTCTTTCCCTTCCCTGCCCCATCTCCCTGCTCCTCTACCAGTGCTTCCTGAGATCATCCAGAAATAAACCACTTCACTCAAATCCTGTGTCAGGGTGCTTCTGGAGAAGACCAGCAGAAGGCACTTGAAGGGTTTTTATCCCTGATCTGGCGTCATCGGCAGTGTTCTCAGAAGAGAACCAGAGGCGTGTTCGGTGTTGCGCCCACCGCTGCACTTACTGTGTGCACCCACTGCCCTACGCGCTACCCCTGATCATCTGGTTCATTACTCACAGGAAACTGGTGAGTTGTGCAATGCTCATTTTAAAGGCACCCTTGTGTATAGAGTTTTGTATTATCAGTGGTTTCAGACATCTGGGGGTCTTGGCACATCTCCCACAGATAAAGAGGAACTACTATTTCTTGATCACAGATGCACGTGTTCTCTGTGGCAGAATTAAGAGTATGGTGAAGGCATGTCTGTGAAACATCAAAATCTGCTTTTCTGTTCTCTCATATTGGTATTTTACTGTACTTACTTGTCAATATTTTAGTATTCCACACAGAAGTGATGACTTAAAATATTTAGAAGGATGATGACACATATTTTGTTCTCCTTTTTTCCCTAGCTTTATTGAGATCATACTTTATTATCTCTAAACTTCATTCACATCACATTTTTTAGATAGCATATAGGCTATGCCTGCTTTATGAAAATATGCTGTAGAGGGGGAGACAGTTTCATTTCTTAAGGTGGTCGTGCCCTTCCTATTCCATTTCCTGTTATCTCTGGAGCCTTGGTGGAAAAGACTAAAGAGGTAATTCCTACTCTCCCACAGATGTGCATGAAGGAGAGAGAAACATCTCAAACTGGAATGGTGGTTGCACTTTCATTGAGAAATAAAGTCACATACTATTCAGCTCTGTAATGTTCTCAGGGCTTTTGTTGACTAGTCTGCTGATACAACTATTGTTAATTATTTCTGTGGGGAGGATGCCAAGGTCAGCCACATCTCCAAGACTGACCTTGGTATCCCAGGCTAAAGCATTTTCAAGGTTATTTCACACCTGTTATCTCATTTATCTGCCTGATAGAATGTACTAGGTACATAGCCATGGAGTGAGTTGCCGTCTGCTCAACACTCAGTCACTTCAACAGGAGCAAAAGCTCGAGCCTGGCTTTAGTAATACCACTGAGAAATTTCACTCTGAGTTTTACTCGGTCTCCATTCATTATGGTTTGAAAACACAAAGGCAGCAATTAAATTTTACAATCGTAAAACCAACAAATTAAATTGACTGTATATTTGTACAAACTTAGATTTTTTTTTCTTATTTGGAAAATAAACAGCTATTAGGAAACAATATTTTCAAAATAAATTTAAAAAGAAAATAATCACTCATAATCCTTCCATCCAGAGGTAATCTTTTTGTCATTTTTGCACATTTCATTTTACAAAAATGGGATTATATAATACATAATATATATGTAATCTACTTTTTTCACTTAACAATAGATTAAGAACCTATGTCTAAATTATCAACTATTAAACTCATGGACTCTGCAGTCAGTATGACTGTATAATCCAAGCTCTGCCACTTATCAACTGTGTAACCTTCATCAAATTGCTTCACTCTCTGTATCTTAGTTTCTTTGTAAAAGGAGGCAGGGAGTTATAATGCATATATATCATAAGGTTGTTGGGAGTAGTAAGTAAAGCAGTATGTAAAGTTTTTAAAACAGTGCCTGGCCCATAGTTAATATTTTCCCGTTGTTATTTATCATTATTCTGTATACAACATAGCTTTAATGGCTGCATAACATCCCAATGTAAGCAAATATCCCCATTATTTAATTCCTATCTTTTTCTTAGACTTACAAGTTTTATGGCGAGCAGACTAATGCACCCTCAAATAAGTCCACACAGTAATCCCTAGAACCTGTGAATATGCTACCTTAAGTGGCAAAAGAGATTTTTGAATATGTGATTACATTAGGAATCTTGAGATGGGAAGAGCAGCCTGGACTGTTGAGGCTTAATGTAACCAGTCAGCCCTTAAAAGCTGAGAATAGCTGGGAGGTGGGGAGAAAGAGAAGATAATGGGGTCAGGGAGATGCAAGGTGGAAAACATTCCACCCACCATTCCTGGATGTGTAGATGGAGAAAGTAGCTTATGATTCAAGGAAGGTAGGTGTGTCCTCTGGAAGCTAGAAAGGGTAGGAAACAGAATCTCTTGGCTTCCAGGAGGAAGACATTCATGCCTACAACTGGATTTTAGCCAACTGAGACCCATGTTAGATCTCTGACCTAATACAAAACTGTAAGATAATTAATGTGCTATTTTTAAGCCAATAAATTTGTCTTAATTTGTCATAGCAGCAGTAGAAAATCAATACAATTCGCTTCCAGTGTTTCAATATTATACATTTTATAACATTTAAATTTTTAGGCATATCATCACTTACATTTTGATTATTCCCTTATTATATATTTCTAGAGGTGAACTAGTGAGACAAAGAATGAGCAAAATCATGATGCTTTTTGATAAACAAATCCCAATTTCCTCAGAGGATTTCTACAGATTTACACCTGTAGGGAATGCACTTGCCAGTTCCCCTCTGCCTTTATCGGTATTGGACATTATCATTTTTAAAAAAACTTTTTCACCTTCCATTTTAACTTGCATGTCTTTTATGCTGTGATTATTTATTAAATACCTAGCACATATGCTAAGATGAACTGTGGCCTAGAAATATATCACATTGACTCTCATTTTCCTGTGATGATTCCTCTTGAAAGTTCAGGTCCATTTCTAATAATATTATCTAATGACAGATTCTATAGTACAGGCCATAGCAATAAGAATCCATTTATCTCTGTGACCAAAATGCCGGCCTTCAGAGATGCTGATGAGCCAAGATGACAGATTATGCCATGATAAGGACGAAGAGCTGTGTTTGAGTAACCAGCCATGTTTTTGTGTTAAATGCCATTTGAATTATATTTCTCTAAATTATTTTAATTGGTGATTTATGTGAATTTTACTTAGAAGATCAAGTAAAGTACCATAAATATGCTGAGATTTTGGTAACTGTTTGCTGGAGAAAAACTGCATAGATTAGCTTGAATATTATTAACTTGAATATTTTATCATATTTACTATGAGATATTTTAAGGCATACTAATCTAATTATTTTATAAAAAGACTCAGTTATTATTTTATTATCTCATAGAAAGACATGCAACTTTAGGAGAAAAATATCTATCAGAGGTAAGAAAATCTGTATTGTCATCTTTTTATTTTCCTCTAAGTTGTATTGATTTTTTCCCTCAACATCAAGAATTGAGAAATAAGTATGAGGATAAGCTAGGAGCTCTAGTTGCTATTTTTGTGTAACAATCTACTCCGAATATAATGGCTTTGAACAGTGATTTTATTATGCTCAAGGGTTCTATAGGTCAGGAATTTGGAGAGGGTTCACTGGGGAAAGTGTCTCAGCTCCCCACTGTCTGGGCCTTCAGCTGGAAAGACTTTTAAGATGGGATAGCTCTGTGGTTGGGGCAGAGATCACCTGAAGACTCACACACTCACAAGACTGGCACCTGGGCTGGAAGGACTTGAAGGCCTGGAAGGTGGAGATCACTACATGTGGCCTCTCTTGTAGCTGGGCTTCCTCAAAGCACGGCTGCCTCAGAGTGGCCATGGCACTTCTTACATGGCTGTCGAGGGCGCCAAGCACAAGCTTCCAGCATACGAGGCAGAAGCTGCACTTGCTTTTATCACCCTGCCTCAGAAGTCCCCCAGCTCCACTCCCACCACAGTCTGTTGGTTCCAAGGAAGTCACAAGTCCACTCTCCTTAAAGAGGAATGGGACATCTAGGTGCCCACCCTCATGAATGGAGGAATGTCAAAAAAGGCAAGGGACAAGTTTTCAAACCTCTGTTTTAAAAACTGAATTATAATTAAAGGGAACTTAATATTTCCTGAAAATTGAAATAAGTAAAAATTTAAATGTAGACATCAATGCTATTTTGTCACAGTAAAAACAGTTAGCTTGATACTAATATCTCAGAGAAACCAGTTGATTGAATATGAAAGAAGGTGATGCTCTGAATTAACTAGAATAAGAATTGATTCATGGTCATTTGACTTTGGGTTTCAATTTCGTGGAGAAGGGAAGAATATATTTCATCCACTCAAAGGACTTCACATTCTCAAAAGCCAGTTAAAAGCTGAGATTCATTTCCTACAGTTATGAGATGAGGAGTAGAGTATTTAAACCATTAAATAGGGTAATACTAAACAAATGATTAGTTTTTGGTGAGGCAATGGTAATATGTACTCTACATATTTTTCTATGCAATTAAGATTCATTGCATGGCTTGAAAGTATCTTTCCTGATAATGTAGTTACTGTTCAATTTCTTTATGTGCTATGCGTTCCCCAGTTTATATTTCTACAACCCTAATAAATACAAATTTAATACAATATTAGAAAGTAACAAAGAGAAATGTTAGGAAAATACAGTGTACTTACTAACAATAGGATTAATTCAAAATCCTTACACGGTGGTATGTTTTGAGCTTCTGAAGGGAAAAAAAATAAATCCCTAAACACAGTCGTGTCTTTTTATAGTTAAGATGTTCAGTACTATAAATGTGTGCTCAGTCACTTCAGTCATGTCCAGTTCTTTGTAACTCCATGAACTGTAACCCATCAGCCTCCTCTGTCCATGGATTTTCCCAGCAATAACCCTGGAAGGGTTGCCATTTCCTCCTCCAGGGAATCTTCCCACACAGGGATCAAACCAGGGTCTCCTGAGTCTCCTGAATTAGCAGGCAGAGTTTTTACCACTGAGCCACCTGGACAGCCAATGTTTGTTTTCCCTTTTTGAGGGAGAAGACGGGATACTGAATTTAGTTGTCTTCTTAAATCTGGAGGTGGATGAAGGAAGCAGGCATTTCTGGTTTACCTTCTTTAGCTGTGAGCTGGAGTCTAGGACTATGACTTCCTCATAAATCTGTTTTGCCTCCTTTGCCCACCCTGGTAATGTGCAGTGAAAACAGTGATTCTGAGATGCTTCCAATAGGCTTTGCCCAGGCATTTTATGGAAAATACGGGTGTTTCTTTGATATCTTCTGAGAATGGTCTTGGCGGGGAGGGGTACGGCTGATGATCTCCCCTTCCCATAAGATTTCTATCTTCACAAATGCCTTCTTGGAAAAACCACAGAAGCACTTACTTCAAATCATAGTAAAATTCTTATTAGTTTTAATATTGTTCAGCCCAATAACCAGGTCTCTGGACGTCACAACATTATCATTATATGCCTCCAGCCAGCACTGCCAGCCTGACTCAGGATTCCTCTGTGGGGCCATCCAGAATTTCTGAATACTGTCCACGTGACTCAGGAGTCCAGGGGCCACCGGAGAATTGTACCCAGCCCTTCACTCTGCCCAACCACATCACCTTGCCAATTTCTGATGTTGCGGCCCCATGTCAGGGTTGTGGGGGTGGGAAATGTGGCAAAACAATTCTCCTTTAGATGCTGCAGGCAGTGTGTGGTCCACGGGGTTGCAAAGAGTCGGACACAACTGAGCTACTTCACTTTCAGTTGCAGTCTATACCCACCAGGCAGGGATTTCAACCTCACCCAGAGCAGATGGGAAGAGACTGGGAAACGCCCTTCCCTTTGTCTGCTACTCCTGCTTCTGCCACAAATCTACTTTTCAGCTCGGTGGCTAAAAGTGGTGAGTGTTCCTCTCTTCTCACGCCCTAGCCCAGAAACCTTCTCTGAATGATGTTTCCTGTCCTTCAAAAGGGGACACTAATAGAAGATAGGGTGCAGAGAGACAGCAGCCAGCAGAAAAGGAACTGTTACACTTGAGAACAGCTGCAAGTCAAGTGAAACATAGATAATTTGCCTTTAGGGGCTAACACGTGGAAGATTAGGAGAGAGTCTAAAAATTACCATCGCCCCCCACTCCGCCCCTCCTCAAAAAAATTAAGAGCTGTAAGTAGAGTTGAGGGTTGAGGGCTATGGCAGTTCAGATGAGGGGAAGTTACCACCACCTGTGTGAATCAGCAACAGTTATTTGAGCTGGCTCAAGTCTTAGAGGTGGAAAAATCACAGGTCCAGACTCAGCTGCAACATAAGGCACCTGGAGGAGGAGGTCTGAATGTCAGTATGAAGAGCTGGACTTTATTGAGTAGGCAATCAGGGACTTCCTATAATTCTTGAGCAGAGAAGACGCGCTATGCCCTAGAAAGATTCACCTTGGAGATGTGCATAAAATGACTGGGAAAGAAGGGAGTATAGGTGTAGGGGGCCACCAAAAACTAAAGTCGTTAATCACTGCTCCATGTTGTATATACTAGGGCCAAGATATCTAGAATATTTTTAATCTAACATTTTAGATAGTTCCATTTCACCTATTTTTCAACACTTTGCCAAAGTAAATGTATATGATAAATTTGATACTGTACAGATTTTTGGCAATATATTAATATTCAAAGGACAAGGAAGCCTGGTGTGCTGCAGTCCATGGGGCTGCAGAGTCGAATATGACTGAGCAACTGAAGAACAACAAGAATTAAAAAATACGCACTCCCTATCGGTAGTTATAGTCAAATATGTATCACCATACTCAGACCCAAATATATCATGAACTTCCATTCTAAGTAAAACATGGAACACATTTTTTGCCTCTCAATAACTTTGTTATACCTTAAGCTTAAATGTACTCACACGTGTGAATATACTTATACAAATAACTTATTTGGCTTTTAATATATTCCCATTAAAATATAACTATTTGGATGAAAAAATAGGAATTAAATGTTTTCAGTGGCAATATATAATTAGGTGTCAGCAATGGACTAAAGTGCCATTCTAAAGTAATAAACTATAAAACGTGTTTATCATGTTGGGGGTATAATTAATTTAAGACAAAATTAGTGGGAGTTAACAGTACTTAGAGTTGTTTGTATTTATTCTAGTAGAGCTATAGTAATACCAAATTATGATAGACATTCCATGGTTCCTATGAAGATGGAATGCCAAGTGCTTCTTTTTCCTTTTCTCCTATAGGATTTCAAGATTTGATTGCCTAAGTGACATTTACACTGTCACATACTTTTGTGAAATGCCTTATGTTAATTACAGTTTTCACATTTTGCATGATGACAAAATTGTCATATTGTCTAAAGCCTGAAGTATTTTTAACTAAATAGTGGTTTCTATAAAGAGGTCTTAAAAGTGGATTTTTCTTCAGAAAAACTGTAACTAAAAAGCAAATTTTGGAAAATAAATAAAATATATCCAATATATTATTATATCCAATAAAATATATCCAAATTAGAAAGGAAAAGGTTAAATTATCTGTTTCCAGATAATATGATCTTTTGTATAAAAAAATCCTAAAGATTTCACACAAAAAAAATTCTTTTGGAAAGGAATTCTTTTCCTTTCTTTTTTCCTCCCTTGCTCCTTCCTTCCCTCCCTGTTTATCTTCACTTTCTTTCCTTCCTTTTTTCTTTCTTCTACAATTTATTGAGTGCTTATCACATTCCAAGCACTAAACACATTACTTTATTCTCACTAATTTCTCACATCTGTATCCGAAATCATTATCCGAATTACATCTTAAATTGACATTTCCATTCTATAGAGCAGAAAACTGAAAATGACTGAGACTGAGCAATTTAAAGATCAAGGAGTTAGAAGAGTCAGTTGTTGTTCAGTCGCTCTGCTGCTGCTGCTAAGTTGCTTCAGTCGTGTCCAACTCTGTGTGACCCCATAGACAGCAGCCCACTAGGCTCCTCTGTCCCTGGGATTCTCCAGGCAAGAACACTGGAGTGGGTTGCCATTTCCTTCTCCAGTGCATGAAAGTGAAAAGTGAAAGTGAAGTCGCTCAGTCATGCCCGGCTCTGTTCGACCCCATGGACAGCAGCCTACCAGGCTCCTCCATCCATGGGATTTTCCAGGCAAGAGTACTGGAGTGGGGTGCCATCCCATGGACTGCAATACACCAGGCTTCCCTGTCCTTCACTATCTCCTGGAGTTTGATCAAACTCATGTCCATTGAGTCAATGATGCCATCCAACTATCTCATTCTCTGTCGCCCCGCTTCTCTTCCTGCCCTTAATCTTTTCTGGCATCAGCATCAGAGTAGAGGTCAGTTCCCTGACTCCAGCACAGACCTTCTGAGACATAATGTAAATGCCAAGCTAGGCCAATATATGAAACCCAGGCTTTGGGGACAGCCAGCCCTGCATTCAATAGACTGCTTTGCTGTTTATATCTTCTGGAACTTTAGACATCTCATTTAATATTCCTAACTCTCTGTAACTATCTGTAATATGGGTACAATAACACAGTACTTACATCATATGATTGCTGGAAAAATGTAATGAAATAATATAAAATGTTCTAAGACCTCAGGGTAGTTATCACTTGCATGGCATCATAGAACAATATTAAATTAATTATAGAAAAACATGTATTGCCCTTTAAATTTTGTAAATTCTCACATTCTCTCTTATAACCTTACACCCTTGCATTCTAATCCCAAACGTATTACTAACTTACCATTACCAGTGCTTGATAGTTGGTTCAGTCTTCTTCATCATCATATACAAGCTTACATCAAAGATGTCTGAGGCCAGTAAACCATTTTTTAGACCAATTAATTGTGTAATAACTGCTTTGCTTGAAAGCCCAACAAGCTGATTTCCCCACTACTTGCAAGCATGCTAAATGAACCACACCAAAATATTTGCTGTAGGCAAATAAACACAGCCACATATTCTACAAAGAATGTTTATAATATCATGCAGAAGGTCAGATTCAAACCAACTCCTAACACACATGTGGATTTAAGAGGTACACTAGTAATGTTATTCTAAACTCATATAAGCAGCCCATATCCCTTCTGGTGGAATTTACACTGCCAACAGATGCTGGTCTTACCCATGGCTCCGATTCTCCATTGAAGTCTTTGCATCATTTCTGCTTCCACTGCTTCAGTACCCAAACCTGGATCTAGAAAAAATGGACAGCCTATTTTAGAGAGGCCACCATACACACCACTTAGTATTTTTATTGAAACTCCTGGGATATTTTTTCTGACATAGTTGGGAGTTAACACTTTTCTTAAGTGAAGAAGCATTAACCTACTTGGACTTTAAAGTACATAGTCATTCTTAGAGCCTAGAACATCAAGAAGTGGGTTCATTATCCTCCTAAATAATTCACTATTATCTAGAACTGCTTTCATGCTTTGGTGATAAGCTCCCAATTCAAATAGAGTGTCCAGTGCTTTAATGGAGCTCAGCAGAAATTCCAAGAACCACAGTTAATACGTTGCTGACCAGAACTGGTGGGCCATCCTGTTGTCTCATACTTTCCTCACACCCGATGCTAGATTAAGACAAACTAACAACTATCACATATGCCTGGAATGAGATAATTTGCTGTAATGATCTGTGCGGGGGGGGGGGGGGGGGGGGGGGCGGGGCGGGGGGAGGCAGGCTCCAAGAGGATTGTTCTCAAGCTGCTTGGTGGGAGTTTCCAGGCCGCCCAGTGGTTGAGACGCCACACTTCAACTTCAAGAAGTGTGGGTTCGGCCACTGGTCAGGAAACTAAGATCTTGCATGCCACACAGCGTGGCCAATAAGCAAATAAGTTTAAAACATAATAAATTAAGAAAAATGTTTTAAATTTAAAAAAGAAAAAACATAAAGCTGCTTGATAAAATAAAACTGCCTGATCTGACTAACAGGGATCACAGACGTAATTCATAAGATTCACTGGGGCTTGACCATGAGGCTGGAAAGAGAAGGTGATGTACAGCATGAGATTTACCTAGTAGGAGCATCTGACAGGGAAATAAAGTCAAGGATGTATGAGGATAACTGCAGGACACAAATAGCAGAAAAGCAGATCAGCACGATGGTCCTGATGCTTCTCTAGGGATTCTCTGAAGTAATGTGTCACAGCCTCTTCTCAACAAATTCCTCATTTACTCCCTAAAACACACTGTACGAATTTCTTCATTAATCATCCATCACGATGATTTGCATGATACTCTCACTTTACAGATGCTAAAAATCTTTGAAAACTAAAGTAACTTAAAATTCCAAAGACATTTTGGAACCCTTTAGTTTTAAACTTGAAAATACAGTACTCTTAACAGAAGTTCACACTGAGCTCCAAACATGTCTATATGTTCAATATATTCTGTTAAGTTTAGAGGAGAGAAAATTGAAGTGAAGACCTTCTTTTAGTAATGATCGTTTTAATGTCTGCTATCACACTGGGTAAATAATGCTGAGCTCTCAAATTTAGCCATGAAAAGTAATCATTTTTCAATAAAAATGGGCAATTTTCCATTTCAACTTCCATATAAATGCCTATAGAATTAAAAATATTGTCCTAAAATGCATTTTTGAATGCTTGGCTTATTATGATAATTCCCAAAGATCATATCTTTGAGAGTTATCCTTAAAGATCACTAATTTTCCTTAAAGCTGTGGACATTTCATCTTGGTCTAGAATAATAAACACTGTGTTCTTCCTCCTTGACTCTCATGGTTAGTGAAAAAAATTTTAGAAGAGTTAAGCATGAAAAAAGGTAATGTATTAGCATTAATCTAATAAAAATATATACATTTTTAAAATGACAAATTTAGTCATATGCTGCGTGGGGGGAGGGGGGCACCTGTGTACCACTTCTTATGTTTCTGCCCTTTGGTGAGAGCTTCATGATTATATCACTGCTGCCCAGCTCTGCTCTCTCGCCACTTCTCCTTCTGCAGGAAGTGAGTGGGAAGTTCAAAGGAGAAACTGGGCCAGTGCAGCCCAGGCATTTCTCACTGCGAGAGAAGCCAGCCTGTCCTCATGCACCAAGCCCTCAATTTTACATAGTGGCTCCCGTATGGGGAGGCTCAGCCATGCCTGAGGCTTGTTAAGTAAGACTGACTAGTTCAGTATCAGGAGTCTCACCTTCCTGCAGACATATTCTCCAATACCAACTTTATCGGTAATAAAGGTGTTGTGTTGGCTTTAAATTGCCTGATTTATTGAATTATTTCTCAATTGACACTATTTATTAGGTCTGTGTCACCATCAAGCAACTCTGATTTAGTCATTTATTCCTTCAAGATTATGCTTTGGTCTGAAAGGTGAAGGGCTTGTATTTTATTTTCTACACAATAATGGACTATTTGGTGAATGCATGTGTGTGAACATAAACAGTAAAGCTTAGGAAACAATAGAGGGTAGGTTTATGTACTCGGTAACGATATTTTGAGAATCCACTATGTGCTAGGAACATTCCGGATAGTGGGATTTTGGTAGTGGGAAAGACAAAGTCCCTGCCTTTATAGCATCTACTTTCCACTGAGGGAAAGCAAATGATAAACATATCATTGTATACAACCTACATACACAGGCCACTAGCTGGTGGTGATAAGAATACTTAATACAATGTTTTACAAAGATAGGGTAATCCTTTAGATAGGATGGTTAGGGAAGGCCTCTCTAAAGAAATAGAAGTTGATCTGAAACCTAAAAATGTGAAGTGCTTGTCACGAGCCTATCAGAGAAAAAGGATTCCAGACAGAAGAAATAGAAAGTTCAAAGATCCTGGGAGGAATCTGAAAGCCAATAGGCAGAAAGATGACCTGAGTGACAGGAATGTAACAGATGGGAACTGAAGGCAAGAGACAGTGAGCCTGGAAAGGTCAGCGGGACCTGGATTATGAAAGATCTTGTAAGCCATAATTGATAAAGAAGATTCTATTTGGAAATGAAATTAACATGTATTGGACTGTTTAAAGTTACAAATGTGTGTGATCTTAATTCAGTTTTTAAAAATTTCCTGTGGCTATTCTGTTGGAAAGGATTACAGGTAAGACTCAGTTGCAGTGGCTCAGGCGTGAGACAGCGGCTTGTTTAGGGTTGTCCTTGACGGGGAGTAGGAGTGGGCAGACCTGAGAAATCCAGGGGACTAGAGTCAACAGTACTTAGGTATAAATGGGTTGAATCTTATGAATTAAAGAGTAGGGTTGAATCTTATGAATTAAAGATCTCTCCTACATATTTATCTTGAACACCTAGGTGAATATGGGTATAATATCCAGAGAAGGGGAAGGCTTTCAGAGGATCAAGCTGAGTTTTATCTTGCACAAACAGTTCTGTTTGTTTCCATATGTTTGTGGTGTCTTTTAGACTGCCAAGCTGAGATACCAAGTAAGCAGCTGGATATATGTGTATGGGTCTCAAGGGGAAAAGTCAGGGCTAGAGATATTTTAGCTGCTGTTCTTTGCTGCCATGAACTAGAGAACTGCTGGGAAGTAATGACATTAACACTATAAAATATTACACATGGACATATATTGTTTGACCACCATTATGCTGAAAGTACTATACATCTCTCATCTGCTTTAATTCTCACAAGAGTATCATATTATATATGGAAAAACTGAGGTTAGAAGAGAGTAACAGTTTGCCCACAGGCACAAAGTAAGTGGTACACCAGGCCTCGAATTCATGTCTTTCTGATTTCAAAGTCCATGTTCATCAGAACAAAATCAAAGGTGCTGGAGACACCTTTGCCCTCCATGCTCTTAGGAGACTGAGTTCCATTTGTTATGTCAGTTTGCTGTATGACCAGTAACATACAATCAACAAGAAAAACCTTGGAGCTCAAAGGTTCTGTGTGTTTGATTTCAAAGCTAGTAAAAAAGAAGTAATATATAATTTTCAAAGGACAATTTGGGGAGAGATGAACACCTTAAGAACTGGGGGTGGATAATATTCAAAGGTTCCTAATCTAGTATCCTGAGCTTTTATCAAATTATCTAAGGAGGTTGGCCATGAATCTCAGTGTGCCCAAAGTAAATCTAACCAATGTGTATTATTCCAGGATAATTATTAATAATGCCCCCTTTAATTCTCAAAAGTATCCAAGTTTAGACAAATTTTACAGTCACTCAGTACTTAGAGATCTTTGACCCAAATGCTCATGAATAACTGATATTGTATCAGTTCAGTTCAGTTCAGTCATTCAATTGTGTCTGACTCTTTGCGACGCCAAGGACCGCAGCATGCCAAGGCCTCTCTGTCCATCAAAAACTCACAGAGTTTACCCAAACTCATGTCCATTGAGTCAGTGATGCCATCCAACCACCTTATCCTATATCGTTACCTTCTCCTCCTGCTCTCAGTCTTTCCTGACATCAAGGTCTTTTCAAATGACTCAGTTCTTCACGTCAGGTGGCCAAAGTATTGGAGTTTCAGTTTCAACATCAGTCATTCCAATGAACACTCAGGACTGATCTCCTTTAGGATGGACTGGTTGGATCTCCTTGCAGTCCAAGGGACTCTCAAAAGTCTTCTCCAACACCACAGTTCAAAAGCATCACTTCTTCGGCACTCAGCTTTCTTTATAGTCCAACTCTCACATCCATACATCACTACTGGAAAACCCATAGCCTTGAGTAGATGGACCTTGGTTGACAAAGTAATGACACTGCTTTTTAATATGCTGTCTAGGTTGGTCATAACTTTCCTTCCAAGGAGTAAGCGCCTTTTAATTTCATGGCTGCGGTCATCATCTGCAGTAATTTTGGAGCCCCCCAAAATAAAGTCTGTCACTGTTTCCACTGTTTCCCCTTCTATTTCCCATGAAGTGATGGGACCAGATGCCATGATCTTAGTTTTCTGAATATTGAGCTTTAAGCCAACTTTTTCACTCTCCTCTTTCACTTGCATCAAGAGGCTCTTTAGTTCTTCTTCGCTTTCTGCCATAAGGGTGGTGTCATCTGCATATCTGACGTTATTGATATTTCTCTAGGCAATCTCAATTCCAGCTTGTGCTTCATCCAGCCCAGAGTTTCTCATGATGTACTCTTCATATAAGTTAAATAAGTAGGGTGACAATATACAGCCTTGATTGACTCCTTTTCCTGTTTGGAACCAGTCTGTTGTTCCATGTCCAATTCTAACTGTTGCTTCCTGCCTGCATACAGATTTCTCAAGAGGCTGGTCAGGTGGTCTGGTATTCCCATCTCTTTCAGAATTTTCAACAGTTTGTTGTATTCCACACAGTCAAAGGCTTTGGTGTATCAATAAAGCAGAAATAGATGTTTTTCTGGAATTCTCTTACTTTTTCCATGATTCAATGGATGTTGGCAATTTGATCTCTGGTTCTTCTGTCTTTTCTAAATCCAGCTTGAACATCTAGAAGTTCACAGTTCACATATTGCTGAATCCTGGCTTGGAGAATGTTTAGCATTACTTTGCTAGCATGTGAGATGAGCTAGTACTTGGATGCAATCTCAAAAACGACAAAATGATCTCTGTTCATTTCCAAGGCAAACAATTCAATATCACAGTAGTCCAAGTCTATGCCCCAACCAGTAACGCTGAAGAAGCTGAAGTTGAATGGTTCTATGAAGACCTACAAGATGTTTTAGAACTAACACCCAAAAAAGATGTCCTTTTCATTATAGGGGACTGGAATGCAAAAGTAGGAAGTCAAGACACACCTGAGGTAACAGGCAAATTTGGCCTTGGAACACGGAATGAAGCAGGACAAAGGCTAATAGAGTTTTGCCAAGAGAACACACTGGTCATAGCAAACACCCTCTTCCAACAACACAAGAGAAGACTCTATACATGGACATCACCAGATGGTCAACACCGAAATCAGATTGATTATATTCTTTGCAGCCAAAGATGGAGAAGCTCTATGCAGTCAGCAAAGCCAAGACCGGGAGCTGACTGTGGCTCAGATCATGAGCTCCTTATTGCCAAATTCAGACTTAAATTGAAGAAAGTAGGGAAAACCACTAGACCATTCAGGTATGACCTAAATCAAATCTCTTATGATTATATAGTGGAAGTGAGAAATAGATTTAAGGGACTAGATCTGATAGAGTGCCTGATGAACTATGGACGGAGGTTCATGACATTGTACAGGAGACAGGGATCAAGATCATCCCCATGGAAAAGAAATGCCAAAAAGCAAAATGGCTGTCTGGGGAGGCCTTACAAATGGCCGTGAAAAGAAGAGAAGCAAAAAGCAAAGGAGAAAAGGAAAGATATAAGCATCTGAATGCAGCGTTCCAAAGAATAGCAAGGAGAGATAAGAAAGCCTTCCTCAGCGGTCAGTGCAAAGAAATAGAGGAAAACAACAGAATGGGAAAGACTAGAGATCCCTGCAAGAAAATTAGAGATACCAAGGGAACATTTCATGCAAAGATGGGCTCGATAAAGGACAGAAATGGTATGGACCTAACAGAAGCAGAAGATATTAAGAAGAGATGGCAAGAATACACAGAAGAACTGTACCAAAAAGACCTTCACGACCAAGATAATCATGATGGTATGATCACTCACCTAGAGCCAGACATCCTGGAATGTGAAGTCAAGTGGGCCTTAGAAAGCATCACTACAAACAAAAGTAGTGGAGGTGATGGAATTCCAGTTGAGCTATTTCAAATTCTGAAAGATGATGCTGTGAAAGTGCTGCACTCAATATGCCAGCAAATTTGGGAAACTCAGCAGGGGCCACAGGACTGGAAAAGGTCAGTTTTCATTCCAGTCCCAAAGAAAGGCAATGCCAAAGAATGCTCAAATTTCCACACAATTGCACTCATCTCACACACTAGTAATGTAATGCTCATGGAACAACAGACTGGTTCCAAATAGAAAAAGGAGTACATCAAGGCTATATAGTGTCACCCTGCTTTATTTAACTTCTATGCAGAGTACATCATGAGAAATGCTGGGCTGCAAGAAGCACAAGCTGGTATCAAGATTGCCGGGAGTAATATCAATAACCTCAGATATGCAGATGACACCACCCTTATGGCAGAAAGTGAAGAAGAACTAAAAAGCCTCTTGATGAAAGTGAAAGAGGAGAGTGAAAAAGTTGGCTTAAAGCTCAACATTCAGAAAATGAAGATCATGGTATCTGGTCCCATCACTTCATGGGAAATATATGGGGAAACAGTGGAAACAGTGTCAGATTTTATTTGTTTGGGCTCTAAAATCACTGCAGATGGTGATTGCAGACATGAAATTAAAAGGCGCTTACTCCTTGGAAGGAAAGTTATGACCAACCTACATAGCATATTCAAAAGCAGAGACACTACTTTGCCAACAAAGGTCCATCCTGTCAAAGCTATGGTTTTTCCTGTGGTCATGTATGGATGTGAGAGTTGGACTGTGAAGAAAGCTGAGTGCTGAATAATTGATGCTTTTGAACTGTGGTGTTGGAGAAGACTCTTGAGAGTCCCTTGGACTGCAAGGAGATCCAACCAGTCCATTCTGAAGGGGATCAGCCCTGGGTATTCTTTGGAAGGAATGATGCTAAAGCTGAAACTCTAGTACTTCGGCCACCTCATGCTAAGAGTTGACTCATTGGAAAAGACGCTGATGCTGGGAGGGATTGGGGACAGGAGGAAAAGGGGATGACAGGGGATGAGACAGCTGGATGGCATCACTGACTCAATGGACGTGAGTTTGAGTGAACTCCGGGAGATGGTGATGGACAGGGAGGCCTGGCGTACTGCAATTCATGGGGTCGCAAAAAGTCGGACACGACTGAATGACTGGACTGAACTGAACTGAACTGAGATTAGCTCAATTGTGCAGGAGTTTGAACATTCTTTGGCATTGCATTTCTTTGGGATTACAATGAAAACTGACCTTTTCCAGTCCTGTGGCCCCTGCTGAGTTTTCCAAATTTGCTGGTATATTGAGTGCAGCACTTTCACAGCATCATCTTTCAGGATTTGAAATAGCTCAACTGGAATTCCATCACCTCCACTAGCTTTGTTCATAGTAATGCTTTCTAAGGCCCACTTGACTTCACATGTCAGGATGTCTGGCTCTAGGTGAGTGATCAAACCATTGTGATCATCTGGGTTGTGAAGATATTTTTTGTACAGTTCTTCTGTGTATTCTTGCCACCTCTTCTTAATATCTTCTGCTTCTGTTAGGTCCATACCATTTTTGCCCTTTACTGGGCCCATCTTTGCATGAAATGTAACAAGGGGCTTCCCTGGTGGCTCAGAGTATAAAGCATCTGCCTGCAATGCAAGAGACCCGGGTTAGATCCCTGCATTGGGAAAATCCCCTGGAGAAGGAAATGGCAAGAGAATCCCATGGACAGAGGAGCCTGGCAGGCTACAGTCCATAGGGTCGCAAAGAGTTGGACATGACCCAGTGACTTCACTTCACTTGCATGAAATATTCCCTTGGTATCTCTAATTTTCTTGAAGAGATCTCTAGCCTTTCCCATTCCATTGTTTTCCTCTGTTTCTTTGCATTGACCACTGTAGAAGGCTTTCTTATCTCTCCTTGCTATTCTTTGGAAATCTGCATTCAAATGGATATATCTTTCCTTTTCTCCTTTATCTTTAGCTTCTCTTCTTTTCACAGCTATTTATAAGCCCTCCTCATAGAGCCATTTTACTTTTTTGCATTTCTTTTTCTTGGAGATGATCTTGATCACTGTCTCCTATACAATGTCAGGAATCTCCATCCATAGTTCATCAGGCACTCTGTCTATCAGATCTAGTCCCTTAAATCTATTTCCCACTTCTACTGTATTATTGTAAGGGATTGATTTAGGTCATACCTGAATGGTCTAGTGGTTTTCCCTACTTTCTTCAATTTAAGTCTGAATTTGGCAATAAGGAGTTCATGATCTGAGTCACAGTCAGCTCCCAGTCTTGTTTTTGCTGACTGTATGGAGCTTCTCCATCTTTGGCTGCAAAGAATATAATCAATCTGATTTCGGTGTTGACCATCTGGTGATATCTAGGTGTAGAGTCTTCTCTTGTGTTGTCGGAAGAGGGTGTTTGCTATGACCAGTGTGTTCTCTTGGCAAAACTCTATTAGCCTTTGCCCTGCTTCATTCTGTCCTCCAAGCCCAAATTTGCCTGTTACCCCAGGTGTTTCTTGACTTCCTACTTTTGCATTCCAGTCCCCTATAATGAAAAGGACATCTTTTTTGGGTGTTAGTTCTAAAAGGTCTTGTAGGTCTTCATAGAACCATTCAACTTCAGCTTCTTCAGCGTTACTGGTTGGGGCATAGACTTGGATTACTGTGATATTGAATTGTTTGCCTTGGAAATGAACAAAGGTCATTCTGTCGTTTTTGAGACTGCATCAAAATAGTCCGCATTTCGTACTCTTTTGTTGACTATGATGGCTACTTCATTTCTTCTAAGGGATTCTTGCCCACAGTAGTAGATATTATGGTCATCGGAGTTAAATTTAAATACTCACAAATCCTTCACTTTTCTTCTTTAAAAGAGGAGGGACCAAGGCCACAGAGGTAAAAGTGCACAACTCTCACACACTCACTCTTCATATCCAACCCATCCTTCAAAGCTCAATTTTGAATTAACTCAATTTTTCACTCAGTTTTCTGTTATCAGTGTATTTATGCCACCCATTTGATATTTACTAAAGATTATTTTCTGTTGAAACATAAACATATTTTTTCTTCTCTTGTATATTTCCAAAGGTCTCAAGTCTTTTCACTTTAGGTATTCAGTAACTGTTCAAACACTGTTTTTTAAAAAACATGAGTTAAAGTGTATGAAAGATATTTAAAATAGATAGATAGTGGCAAGCTCCTGCATAACACAGGAAGCTTAGCCTGGCACTCTGTGATGACCTAGAGGGGTAGGATGAGGAGGGAAAGGAGGCTCAAGAGGAAAGGGAGATATATATACTTATGGCTGATTCACGTTGTTGTATGGCAGAAACCAACACAAAATTTTAAAGCAATTATCCTCCAATTAAAATTTTTTTAAAAAGATCGTTTATTCCTTTTTGCCTTCCATAGTACAAATGACCTTATCTCTGCATATCAACAAAGAGAATATTTTTAAGAATTTCAAGATGCACACTGGTGCAACATTAGTTAAAAACTGGCAAAGGACTGTGGAGACATTCTGGCTCAAATTCTGGAAACCAAATTTTAATTTAGAAAGATAATTACATAAAAAGTATAATCTGCCACAATGCTCCACTGGATAATATAATACTGGGTTTTAACTAATTTTGGCTTGGTTTTTTGAGAACTGAAAATGTGTTTTCTTAAATTACACATGTTCTAAGAGTCGCCTGGTATAAACTCAAATCTGTTAAACTGATACACAACATACAAAAATGAGTTGTAACACTGTAATACAGTGAGGTTACAACATAGTTTCAGGTTGGGTTCTAAACTATTTATAAATACACTACTTTTTGTGTACATACCGGATGTAATAGTTTTGTTTGCCATGTTGTTTAAAACAACTGAGTGAGTCTAATACAAATGTTTGAACATTCATGCCTGTTTTTTTTTTTTTGATAATTATTCTCAGTCAAATGGATGGGGAGTAGTTGGAATCTGAAGAATTGTAAATGCTCCTGCTTACTGATTAGATTCCCTATATTTTGTTTTAACACTAAACATTTGAAACCACAAAACGTATTACTTGATATGTTTATTGTCACAAGAATTAAGTAGATATAGTAGAATAGCACTTTATTTGGGTTATGACCAACAATGTTACAGTTATATGTACACATATTAGTCAGTTTTCACTAAGTTATTATTTATTAACAAATGCTCTGAAACTCTCAGTGGATTAAAACAATAAAAGTTTATATCTTACTTCATTATGTCTCAACTGCAGGTCAGCTACAGCCTCACCTCATTTGTCTTCTTCGACCAAAAGGGTCAGGCCTTATCTGTGTAGAATGCATTACTGTTATTCCAATATTTCAACTTAAGAAAAGCTCACTCATGCTAATACTTTTTGTGTGCTGGCAGGAAAAAAAAAGTTCAATGGCAGAACCACATGATGGCTGTTAGAGTTCTTGCTAGGATGTGGCAACATCATTCCCAAGTAGCATGGTAATCATTGGCAAGTAGTATGGTCAAACTAATGCCAATAGAGCATGGAACTAGAACCTCTTACAGAGAGGGCAACATATCATTGAGAATAGTAACGGAATGTACCACAGGGCACATGATACATCTCACAGCAACCACACCATATGAATGTTGATGAGGCACTAAAATAGAAATCAGGGAACTCTGATCTAGAAATCATAGAATAAATAGTTGTATTGGAATAGCATCTGCTTCTTTCCTCTACCTGCAAAGAACAGGAAAGGGTATGTATGAAAACACACTGGCAAGTCCAGACACACACACACACACACACACACACACACACACGCGCGCGCGCGCGCGCGCGCGCACAATCACACACTGGTGTTGGCAATCAGCAATCTTTGAAGACTGAGTTTCGCTGCCTCCCAGAGTCTTTAATTGGATGTCAGTTAGGTTAGCAATAATTTCTGAGACTAAGGGGAAAAAAAAGAATGCTTTGAAGGACAGCTGTTATCTGTGATGCCAGCTTCTGCGTTCTGTCTCTAATTGACGGCACTGGTTTGAGAGGTGAAAAATGTTTCTCTTTGTTAAGAGAGTATATTTATTACCAAACAAGAAAAGAATAAGCTATTTTCCAAATCAAAAAAGATTTATTATATGTTATTATTCAGTCTACATCCAGAAATACTGTAAGTATTAGAAAAGAACACAAAATATTACTCAATCCTCATAATTATGCTGTCCTTGTTATTGTTAACCCAAGAAGTGTCAATCAGTCTTCCAAGTTATTTACATTAAGCAGGCAAGTGACCTGATTTATGACTTCAACATATGTTGCATTAGAGGAATATTTAATGCTTAGAACTTGTACAGAGAAACAGGCTTGAACTGAAAGTTTTGGAAGAGTAGGAAGTGATAAGGAGGTCAATATTTCATAATTTACAGTAACAGGAAGTAAAACAGTTACTGACTAAAATAAGTCTTGGAATTAACCAGCCAGAATGAACTCATTAAGCAAAAAACCTTTAGCAAAACCCGAGGTTAGTATACTTTTCTAATTAGTCATCTCTGGTCCCATAAAAGAGACGATCAAGATGACATAATCCTACTTTAATAAGGGCTTGCCAAATATAGCTCTTCAAAATTAATTAGCCTACTAATCATAAAAGAGAAATGAATAGGTAGGTGGACTCTCTAACACTGAAAATACCCTGAAGAAGTATCAGACCCATTTTATTCTATTAACATGTCTATTAGTTTTACCTCACATGATACTAATATTAACACACTGGATGATACTCTTATTAATAAATAATTTTCTTTTATTCTATATATATCTAATCTTCACAAAGATCCATCATTCATATCTCCACTGAATCTACTTGGTAAAAAATTTGTTTTTTTAAAAAATATCCTAAAAAACGAAGAGATGCCAGGTGATCACAAGAAATATACATAAGAATGCAAACATCCTAGTGATCCTATCCCAATATTTATACTTTTTTCTCATTAGTGTTTGAGAGGGAGTAAGTATGTGGAATAAAGTAGCCTATTTTCTGATGGCCCTCTGAAGGCAGCCGAAAAAAACAGCTGGGGAAGGATCTTAGACAATATGGACAGATAAATGAAAAAGTGACCAAGTGAAGGAAAAAATTCAATTACCAGTCTTGATGACTCTCAATATTTTATGTGGTAACATAGTATATTTTATATGGTTTACCAAAGATCTTCAAAAAATACTGACAGAGAGAAGAGTATTAGGGACTTCCTCTTCCACATAGGTTAGAATTTCATCTTGTATGCTTCTTCTAGTAGTCTTAACGCTTAAGTGAGCTAATGCAACCCCAACACAAATAACTTGCACATGAGCTGAGGCACACATGATGTACCTGCACATTTCACACACAGACTCACTCGAGAGATTCAAGAGATTTTCAGCACGCTGCCGCTGCACCTGGAGTGAATGCACTAGGTGCTGAGGCGCCAGGTCTGTGTGCCCTGAGGCCGTTTGGATATGCTAGCTAGTCGTGAGCTGGAAACAAAGAACTGGGCCGCAAATACAAACATGTACTTAACAGCATATACTGCTGCTGCTGCTGCTGCTAAGTCACTTCAGTCGTGTCCGACTCTGTGCGACCCCGTAGACGGCAGCCCACCAGGCTCCCCCGTCCCTGGGGTTCTCCAGGCAAGAACACTGGAGTGGGTTGCCATTTCCTTCTCCAATGCATGCAAGTGAAAAGTGAAAGTGAAGTCGTTCAGTTGTGTCTGACTCTTAGCGACCCTATGGACTGCAGCCCACCAGGCTCCTCCATCCATGGGATTTTCCAGGCAAGAGTACTGGAGTGGGGTGCCATTGCCTTCTCCATCAGCATATACTAATAGATGGTATTTTTTAAATGGAAATAAATCGGATCACTTAGGGATGTACTAGAGATACATGAAAAGAAGATTAAGGGAGACATAAGGAATACCAATATTTAGGAGTATCACAGAGACAACTATTGAATGGGAGAATTATTAGAAGCAGAAGAGGGAATTTTAAGAACAAGGAAGGGGTCAGTTCTAAGCAGGGTCAATTGAACTTTGTTTCACAGAGGTTGTCAGTGAGCTTCACAGTATCAGTTGTGTGGCACTGGCACCCTGGGAGAATTAGACAAGCACACACACACATGCACACTCAATTATGATGTCCTCTGGTACACACACATCATATCCAGGATGCTCCATTGTTTGGAAAGCCTGGTATTTCTGTGATCATTCAATAACTGAAGTACCTTACTTCCAAACGGACTAGTTTATATTGGCAGCTACTATTTTTGCACTTCCCAGGTGGCTTAGTGGGAAAGAATCCACCTGCCAAGCAGGAGATGAAAGAGACATGGGTTCAATCCCCCTGCCAGGAAGATCCCCTGGAGGAGGAAATGGCAACCCACTCCAGTATTCTTGTCTGGAAAATCCCGTGAACAGAAGAGCCTGGTGGGCTGCAGTCCAGGGGGTCACAGAGTTGAACACGACTGAGCACACACTCAAGATCATATAAATAATTTGCTTATTGTTGCTAAAGTCATTCCATAATAATTGACTGCATGTAAGACTGTGAAACTAGACAAGATCTTTAAAAATTGCCAGTGAAGAGTAAATGATAGACTTTCATACGCAGACAGTTTCAGAACTAGTCGAAGCAGAAAGTTAGTTTTTGTATATGTTATTAAACCTTTTTTCTTAGTTGAACTACCTAAAAAATTAAATTCTAGATTTATTCAAAGTAGTTGCTAATTTATCCATAAGTCCTTAATTATAAAGATATATAAGCATCTTCAATAAATTCCTAGAATATGCTTTACAGAATATCCTACCCTGCCCCACATCCACTACACACACATATTATTTATTCAAGTCATAGACCTCAAGACCACTCAACCAGGAGAATCAAGATTTATACAGTAGTTGTAATTTATGTATGAACAACAGTGACCTCATGTGGCTAATGTTTCATGCCTGAAACTATTAGACTAAGAACAACAAGAAATAGTGTATGCTATCCATCAAAATGTATGTCATAATGAATGATTTGAGCTGCCCATGTCATGCAACATAATTTCTTTTTTAAGGCCTCTGATCACAATGTAAGCCTTTTCAAGGGCCAGTGTAGGTTCACTCTATGTATGTTTACAAGGTGAGATTGTTCAAAAATTAATATTAATATTATGGAATAGGATATGTTGAGGGCCAAGGGCCAAATCTTCCTTCTTTGTGTCACCAAAGGATTCAGTTCTAGTCTTTGTACATGGAAGCGTTTGGTTCCAAACACTTTTTAAATTTCATCTTGCCTTCCTTGTTCTGGGTATTCTAATGTTAAAAGCAAATGCCTAGGCGATTAAAGAACATAGACCTTTGGCACTCCATTGCCCAGTTGTTTCTAACTTTGAGGACATGGCTGTATTTCTCTTATATTTCAGCAGTTCCCTTAACTAACTTGAACAATGATAATATTCACTACTTTCAATAAAGATTTCCTCAAAAACATATTTTACTGTGTTATCTGCTACTAGAATAAAAACAGATTTCAAACACATTACATAATATTAAAAATAAAGCAACTTCCAGCTCTTCTTTATAGTGAAACATAATATCCTTTATCATCAATTTAAAATTGCTCTAGTTAAATCAAAGGTAAGTATCTAACTGCATCAGCAGCATGTTCCTCACTTGGGAATTCTTCTCTGTCCTTACTACCAAGTGACACTAAAAGGTCACCAGCTTTGAGTGGGGCCCAGTCCGTGCAAGTTCTTAATAGTAGATCTGGGCAATAGTGTGACCAGACCCGGCATTTGAGCCATAGGACAATGCAGCATCCATCATTTTAGAGGCATTTGTGATGGGAAACAATGCCATGTGGAGGTTATAGAAAGCCCCAGTGAAAGAATTACAATGTGATTACCTAAAGTGCTGAAGCAAAGCCATGTTTTCTACAGAAAAGAATTCTGTGACATTGAAAAGAGCCCCTGGGGCCCAAGATAGAGCACCTGACCATGGAGCATCAATGGACTATCCTGCAAGAATTGCCCATCTTGAGCTGGGAATTGTCAGAAATGCATCAAGGCCTGGAAGGCTAGCCCAGTAGCAATCCACTATAAAATAGAAATGATATATCTAAGGATCAGACATGAGCAGCGCCAAAAAGCAAAGCAAATTGCAAAAACAGGTGGCCCAGACTCCCATATCACTCACCAGTGTCACATTGGTACCACTCTGTTGGCTAACATTTGTGGCCATATGGCAAGGGGTCGGGGGGGTCTCATAAAATCAAATGACAGGAGGAAAATGACTGAGCTCTTTTAAGGATGGGTAGGCTTGCTATATGCCTACAAGCTGAAAATGAACAGTAGCTATAGTCCAGCTATGCTTAAAGGAGGGCCAGAAAGTCAGCAGTGAAGGAAATGCTCCCCAGTAGGCACATCTTTGGGTGGTGTACTTGGTCATCCCCTTTGCAAGGAAGGGGCTTCCCTGGTAGCCCAGCTGGTAAAGAATCTGCCTGCAGTGTGAGAGATCTGGGTTGAATCCCTGGGTTGGGAAGATCCCCTGGGGAAGGGAATGGCAACCTACTCCAGTATTCTGGCCTGGAGAATTCCATGGACTGTATAGTTTATGGGTCGCAAAGAGTCGGACACAACTGAGTGACTGTCACTTTCACTTTGCAAGGAAAGAGAAATAGTCTGAGGTTGGAATATATGGAACTAGTCATTTGAGGATAGATTTGGGGAAGGAGAAAGATTTGGAAATCAGGGTTAAGAAGGTCTAGGGAAAGGGCATGTGGATGAATCTGTGGGAATGGATCTGAGTTATTTTATATTACATTATTAAAGCCCCCCAGAGAATACCCACACTCAGTTCAGTCACTCAATTGTGTCCAATTCTTTGTGATCCCATGGACTGCAGCACGCCAGGCTTCCCTGTCCATCACCAACTCTTGGAGCTTGCTCAAACTCATTTCCATTGAGTCAGTGATGCCATCCAACCATCTCACCCTCTGTCATCCCCTTCTCCTCCTGCCTTTAATCTTTCCCAGCATCAGGGTTTTTTCCAAGGAGTCAGTTGTTCACATATCCAAGCCCCCCAGAGAATGCCCACACTAGAAAATATAGTAAATTACCAACGTATTGACAAAGTAATCCAGCCAGGTGATGTCAACCAGCTGTTGTCATTAGCCACCCCAGTGCTGGCACAATTGCTGCATGAAAGCTGTAGCCATGGCGGGAGGAATGGAAACTCTAACTGGGCCTTACAGCATGGGTTCCCACTTACCAAAGATGATCTAGCTTCAGCTGCTATGACATCCAATTTGCCAGCAATAGAAATCAGTGCTGAGCCCCCATATGACACCATTCTTTAAGATCAACAGGACAACTGGGATTAAGTTGGTTACTTTGACTCCTTTTCTGCCGGTAGGGCCTCAGCCAGTACCAATATTATAAGCTTAAAGAGTGTTTGACACTCATAAATGAAATTCTTTATATAATCATATCAACTGAAGAACACACTTGAGTGCAAATTAGGTGAGGTTGTGGACACCTGACCACAGGATTCACTGGTTCTACTGCATACTGAACCTCCCAGAAGCTGCCAGCCTGACAGAGTAATGGAAAAGCCTCTGAAGTCATAGCTGAGGTGTCAGCTTGGAGATCATATCCTGCAAGGATGGGACATCATTCCCCAGAATGTAGTATACAATGCCCCCTCCCCCTGCTTCCTTTATCTATGATTTTGGTTTCCTCAGTTTCAGTTACTCATGGTTGAAACACAGTACAAAAATATTAAGTGGAAAATTTCCGAAATAAAAAATTCATGACTTGCTGACATTGTGAGTACTCTGTTAATATCTCACACTAACCCACACCATCCCAGTTCCATCCTGCCTGGGAAGTGAATCATCCCTTTGTCCCACATACCCTGCCCGTTAGTTGCTTAGCCATCTCAGTCGTCAGATTGACCATCGTGGTATTGCAGTGCTTGTGTCCAGGTAACCCTTATTTCACTTAATGGTGATGCTGACAATTCACATATGCCAAAGAGAAGCTGTAAAGTGTTTCCTTTAAGTGGAAATGTGAAAGTTCTCCACTTATTAAGGAAAAAAAAAAAATCGTGTGCTGAAGTTGCTAAGGTCTATGGTAAAAACAAATCCTTTATCCATGAAATTGTAAAGAAGGAAACAGAAATTTGTGCTAGTTTTGCAGTTGTATTTCAAACTGAAAAAGTTATAGCCATAGTGAGTGATTAAGTGTTTAACTAAGATAGAAAAGGAATTAAATTTGTACAAGAACATACCTTGAGAGAGAGACTATATTCACGTAACTTTTACTATGGTATACTGTCATAATTGTTTTGCTGTTATTATTTTTCATTTCTTATTGTGCCTAATTTATAAATGAAACTTTATCTTAGGTATGCATGTATAAGAAAAAGCATAGTATATGTAGAATTTGGTACTATCTGCAGTTTCAGGCATCCACTGGGGTCTTGTATCCCCCATGGATAATGAGGGGGTTGCTATACATACTGAATCAATGAGCTTATATGGTTCTGCGTCCCCAGTAGCTAGAATGCCTGTGTCTGGATCTGGGAGCCCAGGCAAGAAAGTGGGAATCCCTCTGCTTAGTGTCACTCTCAGTGAGTTACTTGGGGACTGGGTGCCTCTCTCGCCTGCAGGTCTAGGCTCTGCAAATCTAGGTGTGCTGGCTCCACTACAGAACATAGCAAACGCCCAGTTGAACTCTGAGCAGTGGCTGCACCTTGGTCATTTGGGAACCCCATGAAAGAAGGAACCAAGCCACCACTTTCCATAAGTGGATAGAATTAATCCTGATTCGCAGGAGGCTGCAAGGCTTCGAGTCTTCCTGTTATGTAAAGGAAGCAGGGGACAAAGTGTTTAGCATTCATGTGATCCACTGGCATACTTTTCTGCCTGATTGTGAGAGATACTTGACAAACGCAGCAGCCACAAGGGTATGGTGATTAGGAGCAAAGATATCTCAAGAAGAAGATAGGGCTAGCCCACAGTAAGCACCTAGACCTGCAAAGGTACTTAACAGGCAGAAGAAATTCAGAATGTACAGCAGAGGAGATATTTTGGCTTCTAAAGTTGTTGTAGGAAGGGGAACCCCTTCCAGGGCCCGAAAGTGGGCTCTTGGCTAACACTTGGAAATGAATTGTCCAAGGAGACGCATATGCTGACAAAGCAAGAGATTTTATTGGGAAAGGGACAACCAGGCAGAGAGCAGTAGCATAAGGGAAGCCAGGAGAACTGCTCTGGTGATGGGATTAGTTTCCTGGTTGTCTTTAGCCAATCATTCTGACTCAGAGTCCTTCCTGGTGGCGCACACATCAAACAGCCAAGATGGATGCCAGCGAGAAGGATTCTGGGAGGTGGTCAGACACGTGGTGTCTCCTTTTGATCTTTCCAGAACTCTTCTGGTTGGTGGTGGGTTATTAGTTCCATGTTCCTTACCAGGACCTCCTGTCATAAAACAACTCATGCAAATGGTTACTATGGTGCCGGCCAGCGTGGGTGGTTTCAATCAGTATGCATCCCCTAACAAACTTGCTGTAGCAGGGGGAATACAATATGTCTTACTAATTTTCTTGTAAATCTCCCAGGAAAAAGAGACCAAATAGAACCTGAAGAAACTTTTACTAATTGGACCAAACTTACAAAAATACAAAGCTCGTGGATGCAAGCAGCTCACAGATGCTGTGATGTGTCACTCAGATTTCCCGCCTCAGCGCCCCAACCGCCCAGCAAGCCTACCACCCCAGCTGCTAGGACCATTGTCTGCTGATAGCTCAGGAGTTGAGTTCCTCCTCTAAATTGCCTTCAAATGAAAGGAGATGCCTGGCCCCAGGCTATGTCTCCCACCACCAGTCAGTTCCCATCTAGGGACCATGTTAAAGGTACAAACTTCTGGCTCTTGCCTCAGTTTGAGACAATTTGGCACAACTCTGAAAATATAACTATAAAAATTAACAACTTCAATTAAAAAGAGCCAGGAGATAGGCTGGGAGAGTTCTCGTCTTATGACGATAAAAAGAGTCCAACAGGAAGAAGCAAGACTCCTGTTTCCTGGAAAGGACTCAGTCAATGAAAATCCAGGGACTCTGTTTTCTACAGCCCTCCAAACTTCCTTTTCCCCTCTATAAAAGAGTTCTCTTGTCCCTGGCTTGCAGGGACTTGCATATGGCTTGCGAAGTTGGCAAGAACCACCCCCCCACCCCCCTCCCCCACCACCACCATTCCCTGTATTCAAATACTTTGCAGATATTAAATAACTTTTCTTTTTTTTTTTTTTTGCTGGAGAAATAACTGATAGTCTGGTTTAGGTCAATGAAACTTTACAGCCATAGTTCCTCTGGGATTGGCCGAGGTCTCTGCTGTGTCTGCACCTCAGTCCAGTTCTCTGTCTGTCCAATCCTGCGGCTCTCACTCCTTTAGAAGAGCTTTTGTGGAGCACCCTCCCCAGTAAACCTCCCTCACACAAACCTCAGCATCAGAGTTTGTTTTCTCAGGGACACAATGTGAGATAATAATCTTTTAATGCTGTTTTCTCAGTCGCTTGATTTTTCATTGTAAAATAACTTAATACTATTTTTAAAGAACTGGTTTCAAATACCCCAAAATGTAAAGACATAGTTGGCTAAATTATTTCCCAAACAATGCAAACAGACTCTCACTGCAAAGCTTACGTTTTTACTGTGTTACTTTTGGTTTTGGTTTCCCTTCTGATGCCACAAAGAAGCTCTGCTTTCCACCAGCCAATTCCCTTTCTTTCCAAGCAGAGTTCCTTATGAGACTTAGTTTTGCTTTTTCTCTTTTCTAGTTTAGATTTTACCCCAAAATGCGAGCTACATAAGAAGGTATTAGCACAATAGAAGCAAGAAGAAAAAAAAAAAAAAACTTTTGCTTTTTTCTAAATACCCTATAGGAAGTTGTAAAAAGATTCATGCATAACAATAGGATGTAAATTTAGGTAATGATTTGAATCTTCTCCAACTGCAGTCGCAGCCTGGCAAACAACAGATTTCCTTAGAAATTCATTGTAGCTCAAACATAAAATTCTTGTTTCACCATGGCTAATTGACATCGCACAAGCATATGTAATGAGTTTTTCAATAAAGAAATAAATACCTTTTGTGTAGCGGGAGTAAGAAGGCCAAAATGGAAGAATATTTCAGTAAATAAGTCAAGATAGGATTCAGATGTTTTAAGTCTTTTCACTTAGATCACTGATTCGAAGAATTTCCAGATGAAAAAGTGGCAGCATTTTGTGACAGAGGCATTCTAGAGTAATTATGGGGGGCAACAAAAAAAACCCCAAATTCCCCATGTTTAATTAGTACAAAAACATTAGCCTTGCAGATTTAGTTTCATTTCTTCTTTTTTTTTGACTGGGGATATGGAGGAAAAATAACTAATATGTAATATAGACATGGGATGAGTTCAAAATCACTGCTTTCTCTGCCCATGTGATTTACTCAACTTGTTATTTTTAAACCATTTTTTGAAAATCTGCAAGCGTCTAGAAAAGATTTAAGATGACAAAAAAACTAAAGCAAATAAGCAAAATAAGATGATACATAAAAGAGTAAATGAATATGAATAGAGATCAAAATGAGAGTGGAGTTAATCAGCTAGGAATTAGATTAGCAAACAAGAACTTCCTTATACTGGGCAGTACATTTCATGGAGGACTGTTAATTTGGCTAAACTTTCTAGCAGCCACCAAAAAGAGGAATGATGATAAGGATTCGATTGACAGCCTCTACAAAGCAGGGAAAAGCAACACATTAAAATAAGTATAATGCTCCTCATTGCTGAGAAACATTTTTCCTGAGGCTTACCAGAGATGCCATCATGTTGTAATTTAAAAAAAACTTCAATTACATTATGTGAGAAAATTGTTAAGAAACAAAACTTTTCAAGGGAACCCTTTTGCTTCTTTAGCAAGCAATTTGTTGTTTTCATAATGTCCCTCAATTTAAGCCAATAACACAATACTAAGAAGCAAAGTCAGCCAAATAAAATTTAAATAAAGTCTACCCCAGATACTGTGAAAGAGAAAATTACTCTGACACTTCTTAAAATGGTCAGGAATACTTTACTCAAGACTACTGATTGTAAAAGGAAAAGAGATCAGGCTCAAGTCCAAGCACAATGTGAAGCTTTATAGGCAAGGTTCAGGATGATGGGGATTGGTGGATGGAAACTTAGTAAGAGGAGACATCAAGGCTAGGAAGATTTCTTGCTAAACTGGCTTTATAGAATTTTTGCTAAAAAGCATCAGATCAAGGACTTACACAAGGAAGTTAGGGGATGTGGAACTTGATCAGGTATTAAGAGTGGTGGAATTCTTGGCAAAATGACTTGGCAGAATTCTTGCTAAGACTGGACAGTGCAGGTTTGGCAAATGCAGGATGGACATAGAAGACCACTTGTGAGACCTAGTCAAGAAGAGACCACAAAGGAGACTAGAGTTTGGTCAAGGATAGAGTCTTAGTCAGTATCTACTGTGAGCTAGGGCTTCCCTGATAGCTCAGTTGGTAAAGAATCTGCCTGCAATGCAGGAGACCCCAGTTAGATTCCTGGGTTGGGAAGATCCGCTGGAGAAGGGATAGGCTACCCACTCCAGTGTTCTTGGGCTTCCCTTGTGGCTCAGCTGGTAAAGAATCCACCTGCAGTGTGGGAGACCTGGGTTCGATCCTTGGGTTGGGAATATGCCCTGGAGAAGGGAAAGGCTACCCACTCCAGTATTCTGGACTGGAGAATTCCATGGACTATACATGGACTCACAAAGAGTCTGGCATGGCTGAGCGACTTTCACTTCACTTCACTGTGAGTCAACATCAAAGACTACCAAGATCTGTTCAAAAAGAAGTTTGGCAAATATGTATACTTTGGTTAGGACATCTGCATCTAAAGCAACACCCTGCAATGAAGAAAATCTCCATGTCAAATACCTCAGGATGAGAAAAAGGAATAATGGATAGTTATTTCCCACTCCTCATGCTTCCAAATGAAGGCACTTCCATTAGAACAACAGTTCTCAATTTTTTTCTCTCAGGATACCTTTTCACTTTTAAGTACTACTGAGGACACCAAAAAACTTTCGTTTACAAGAGTTATATTTTCTATATAAGGAACTGTGAAAATTTTAAAATAGTTATTAATTCATTGAAAATAGCAGCAATAAACTTTTCTATGTTAATACAAGTAACATAGTTTCATAAAATAATATTTTTCAAGCCAAAAAATCAGTGTGATGAGATGCATCACTTTATACTTTTTGCAAATACTTTTAATGTCTGAACTTAATAGAAGACAGCTGGGTCTTCATATTTGCTTCTCATTCCCTTGGACACAGTATATTTTTCTGGTTGAAGTACATGAAGAGGATCCAGTCTCACACAAACATGTGGTTGAAAAGGAAGACCTTGCTGATACTGCTGCTGCTGCTAAGTCGCTTCAGTCGTGTCCAACTCTGTGTGACCCCATAGATGGCAGACCACCAGGCTCCCCCATCCCTGGGATTCTCCAGGCAAGAACACTGGAGTGGGTTGCCATTTCCTTCTCCAATGCATGAAAGTGAACAGTGAAAGTCAAGTCGCTCAGTTGTGTCTGACTCCTAGCAACCCCATGGACTGCAGCCTACCAGGCTCCTCCATCCATGGGATTTTCCAGGCAAAAGTGATGGAGTGGGGTGCCATTGCCTTTTCCGAAAGGAAGACCTTGAAGAGCTCTAAAAGGAGGCCTTGCAGATCCTCTGACCACAATTTAAGAACCATTCCTAGCCTTTGATTCTCCACTTATTCCCCTCTAGAGAGGAGGTGTGAATTTCCCAACAGATTGTTGTGCTGTTGTTCAGTCACTCAGTTGTGTTCAACTCTTTGTGACCCCATGGACTGCAGCACGCCTGGTTTCCCTGTCCTTTGCTATCTCCTGGCGTTTGCTCAAACTCAAGTCCATTGAATCATTGATGCCATTCAAGCATCTTATTCTCTGTCATCCCCTTCTCCTTCTGCCTTCAATCCTTCCCAGCATCCGGGTCTTTTACAATGAGTCGGCTCTTTATATCAGGTGGCCAAGGTATTGGAGCTTCAGTATCAGTCCTTCCAATGAATATTCAGAGTTGATTTCCTTTAGGATTGACTGGTTTGATATCCTTGCTGTCCAAGGGACTCTCAAGAGTCTTCTCCAGCACCACAGTTCAAAAACATCAATTCTTTGGCACGCATAGAAGAAAAAAAAAGCGGGGGCGGGGGGGCGGGTTGCTCTCTATGTCGTAACTAGGAGCATTTTGGGAATACCTAGTGTCACCTTTGAATTTCCCAAGTGGTGCTAGTGGTAAACAACCTGCCTGTCAATGCAGGAGAGTAAGAGATTCGGGTTCAATCCCTGGGTCGGGAAGATTTCCTGGAGGAGGCTATGGCAATCCACTCCAGTATCCTTGCCTGGAGAATCCTATGGACAGAGGTGGGCTATGGACAGCTGGCCTATGGTCCATAGAGTCGCAAAAAGTTGAACACGACTGAAGCAACTTAGTAGCAGCAGCAGTGCAACCTCTGTCTGCTGAATTCTGGGGTATCACTGTCCATTTTGTACAGAGTTAAAGACACATTTTTTTCAGATGAACATTTATCAGAGAAATAAAAAGTTAAATATTTATCTCCATCTGTCTGACTGCTGTGCTGATCTCTCAATCAGTTTTGAACACAAGAGCACAAGACATGAGAGTTATTTATTGACCCTCTTAAATGCCAGCAAATGGAAGGACATATGCTGGGCTGCCCAAAGCCATGCTGCCTTGAAAATACAATGTCAGGTATGACAAGGGAATACATTTTAAAGTCTTCTCATTTGGGATGTTAAGTAAGATTTTAATTTTAGGAATATGTGTAATTATGTATATCAATAATCTAGAATAAGCATAAAAATTAGAAGAAACTGGAAAGAAGGCATATGCCTTAGAAAATAACTTTGAATCCTTTGGATTTATAAGCTAAAGGAATAGTTAGTGAAAAGAAAACCACCTGTTTCTTAAATACAAAACTTTTCTACACAGATTATATACTAACGTAGAATAGGAGCTCAGAATTAGAATCATGAAATACCAAATCTGCTGAGCTTAGTTTGACTTGTAGTAACCAATGGACAGAGGAGCCTGGCAGGCTACAATTCACGGGGTCTGCAAGACTTGGACATGACTAAGCACATGCAATGCATACTTACTAGACTCCAAAAATTATTCTAGTGAAATACTTAATATAATTAAGCAAAATGAAAATAAATAATTCAAAATACTGTTAAAAGGACCACAGCAAAAATGTCTGTATATTGAGGCTTCATGAAAGGCACAATGAGGTACTAAGGAAAAACACATATATACATTTCTGTGTTTTTGTACACCAAAGAAATAGTCAAGCGTCTTTCTCTGCATAAAATGGAATTTTACTGACATAACTAAAAATTAGTAATATGACACTGAAATATAGCCTCCCACCCAAACTTAGTCTAAATGCTAATTCAGTTCAGTTCAGTTGGGTAGTTGTGCCCAACTCTTTGCGACCCTATGGACTGCAGCAAGCCAGCCCTCCTGTCCATCACCAACTCCTGGAGCTTACTCAAACTCATGTCCATCAAGTCAGTGATGCCATCCAACCATCTCGTCCTCTGTCATCTGCTTCTCCTCCCGCCTTCAACCTTTCCCAGCATCAAGGTCTTTTCAAATGAGTCAGCTCTTTGCATCAGGTGGTCAAAGTATCGGAGTTTCAGTGTCAGCATTAGTCCTTCCAATGAATATCCAGGACTGATCTCCTTTAGGATTGACTGGTTGGATCTCCGTGCAGTCCAAGGGACTCTCAAGAATCTTCTCCAACACCATAGTTCAAAAGCATCAATTCTTCAGCACTCAGCTTTCTTTATAGTCCAACTCTCACATCCATACATGACCACTGGAAAAACCATAGCTTTGACTAGATGGACCCTTTTTGGCAAAGCAATGTGTCTGCTTTTTAATATTCTGTCTAGTTTTGTCATAGCTTTACTTCCAAGAAGCAAGCTTCTTTTAATTTCATGGCCGCAGTCAACATCTGCAGTGATTTTGGAGCCAAAGAAAATAAAGTCTCTCATTGTTTCTACTGTTTCCTCATCTATTAAATTATACTAAAAGTCAGTGTAATTTATTTCTTATACTTTTTTATACTTTCATGAGATTTTTAAATTCATGGAAGTATGATTTCTTACCCACAAAGTGTGGGAGCAAAATATTTTCAATTAGACTACAGGATTCCTTAGAAAAAAGCATCGTGTCATATAAGTAAATATGGAGGTTCTAAAATTCAAGTTAGTGTTTTGAATATTTAAAATGTTTTCTGCTTGAATGAATAAACAAATGTTCCTTTAATTTATGCTTTGTTGTTAGCTACATCATTACTATTTACAGCTCTTTTCTGAGGACTATCTGCACTTAACATACTTCTTAAACTGTCACAAGTAGTTCCAACCGCATTATCTGCACTATTTATCAGATCAGACCAGATGTCCTTGCCTTTAGACTAAGACCAGCATCAAAGTAAGACCAGTATGGCAGTCATTTTAGGTGAATATTTTAAGGGGGGGTGTCAAAAAACTCAGTAATCAACATAAATGATATTTAAATGTCCTATTTTAAAATTTGTAATAAACAAAATATCAATTTTTTTAAAAAAGATAGGCTGTTTGCTTTATGGCTTTGTGTTACTGGGCAACACAAATGCCAGTCTTCCAATCAGCATGAATTTTCCAAGTTCCCATCCAGAGTGGGCTTGTGAGGATTCACAATGATGTGTAAACAGACTGGGAAATACGGAGCTTTACATGTAGTCACTATATTTCATAATAAAGCTTCTATTAACTTTTAACCCTTGGTTCAAAATATGGGAGGATATTTAGATAAGGGTACTAGGGGTGCACGTTTCTGGTTTTGTCTCAGACCAATATGGCTATGCCGAGCACTGATGGACATCACAAGGTCGTGCCTTTTGTTCTTCCATAATTGTGTGCTGCGAAAGCAAAATTTCTATCTCTTTCCTTTACTTCACAGTTCAACTTCTTCTAAGTAGCTGTTACATTCTCTTCTTCCTCATCTCAAACTTCACCCATTCTTCACTTTCTACTCCATGGGAAATCTACCCACTAATGTCCTTAAATGACACTCATATTGCTAAATCCAATGGGTCCTTTTCAGGCTTCATTTTACTTCACTGCTTAGCATCTTTCAGGGTTGTGGATTACTGCGTTCTTCCAGAGACAATCTTTGGGGCAGCTATCATGGGTAGCTATCATGATAGCTATCATGATGCCACACTCTTTGTTTTCCTTCTACCTTTCTGGCTACTTTTTATCACTGGTTTCTCGTCTTCTATATACCATTAAATGCTGGCATTTCTAATGTCATAGTCTATTGGTATTCTCATTATATACTTATTATTTGACAACTAATACTCATCTATAAATTCACAGGCACCTACATACTCATGACATTACATCTATAGCTCTAACTCAGAATCAGACTCAATTGCTTTCTCTCTACATCCACGTGAATCTCTGAAAGTCATTTCACCGTCAGTTTATCCAAGACCAAATAACTTTCTGTCCTACTTAAGCCTTTTTCCATCCAGTAGTTCAAATGAGAAATCAAGGAGTAATCTCTCATATATCTTTCCCTTCCCATATCCTCCAGAACTCTCTCCCATCAAATGAAAAATCAATTTCACTTGAGCAGCTCAAATGAGAAATCAAGGAGTAATCTCTCATATATCTCTTTCATCCCATATCATTCAGAATCCATCCACATCAGGAACCTCTATGGCCCTCTGTCTAATCTAATTGAGGCAGAAGACAGATGGGCACCCCCAGCGTAAAGCAATTGGAGATTCATTCCCTATTAACTGAAACTTCAAGATGAGAATAGCAATTAAGGGAGAAGACTGGACCCTTCCCAGACCACATGTCTCTCATTCCTAAAGTCAGGAGACCTCCCTGACCACACATTTGCAGAAAAGGCTCCTTGCAGGACAAATGGGGAGCAATGCCAAGGGATGCTCTACCCAGATGCCTTTGTAGTAGGACCCATCTTGACTAAGAGATGCATAAGCATACATAGAAGGATCCTAAGACATACCAAATATGAACTGTGAACCAGGCAAATCAAAATTATTGGCGAAAGGAAACCTGAAAAAAAATACCCTATAAAAGTAATTCAGAGTGCCACAAGGAAGTGACTCAGGGACTCTCTGTCTGAGTCTGCCCATGTGCCTATCCACAGGTACTGTACTCTTTTTCCTCTTATTACTTTACTTGCTGCACTACTTTCTGTCTTTGTGGGAACTTTTTTCCCACAAAGCTGAAGGGCCAGGGCCCTTTGTCACTGACCACCGGTCTAGTGCCTAGGATTTGCTGCTCTCACTACCATCACCCACCCCTAATCTCTGACTGGGAACCCAAACCCCACTCCAAGCCATTGCAGGCCAAGGCCACCCAAGATCATATTTGTTCCAAATCATCTAGAATATTCCAACACCCCCAACTACTTTCCCTGGAAAACTCTTTTCTCCCCTTCAAATTGTTCACACTGAAGCCAGAGTTGTTTAAGTAAAATTGTTGTTTTTCTTTATTCTAAAGAGATTAGAGGCTAAAAATACCAATTAAGAGCATTCTGCAGTTCAATCAAGATGTAATAAAGGGATAGAAAAGCTAATAAGTTATAGATTCAAACTGCTTTTAAGAAATGGGAATGACAGCACACAGAAACTGACTGGAGGGTGTGAAGAAAGGCCATAAAGAAACCCCTTGTTTCTTAGAGAACCATAGAATTCGAACATGTTGAACATGATCTTATGATTTGGAAACTGGAGTGATGATTTCAACTCGGGTGTGCCAAATTCCATAGCAGCATGTTTTCAGTACTTCTTGCATTTTAGCACGTAAGTATGAAACCTTCTTGCCTGGAATATCCCATGGATGGAGGAGCCTGGAAGGCTGCAGTCCATGGGGTCTCTGAGAGTCGGACACGACTGAGTGACTTCACTTTCACTTTTCACTTTCACGCATTGGAGAAGGAAATGGCAACCCATTCCAGTGTTCTTGCCTGGAGAATCCCAGGGATGGCGGAGCCTGGTGGGCTGCCGTCTATGGGGTCGCACAGAGTTGGACACGACTGAAGCGACTTAGCAGCAGCATGAAAGCTTTGGTCTCTTAAAATCTCTTTGATACTACATCCTCCTTCTGTTTGGGGCTATCCATCAGTTAATTCTCTAAATTAAAATGCTTCTTCTCCCTAAGAGTTCTTGAATTTTCTGTCACTTCTCTATCCCAATGGCCAGTATCTTCGTGTAATTGATTATTATTTTTTATGTGCATATAATTTCTCTCCCTTGATTAATTTTCCACATTGCTGTCAAATGTATTTGTTATTTGCACCACTAGTTAAGATCCTTGAATGTTTGCAGCCACCAGCATTTAAAAATTCCATAACAGGATATATGAAACCTTCTGTAATGTGATCTTTACCTCTCTTACTTTTCCCCCCAAGAAATTTCTATCCCCTCAATGCTTCCTTTCTTAGGTCATACTTTTATAAGACATATTTTGATCTCCTTGCTAAAATACTTTTTCCACTTGATCTTTTTATGGTTAACATCCATTTGGTGTTCAAATTTCAATTCTTATTCTACCTTGTTCTTCAGGAAGCCTTTCTGACAAGTCCCTCTCTTAGCTAGCTCACTCCTTCCATGCACCTGTATAGCACCCTATGGAATATATATTTTTATAATACATTGTCATGTTTCATTTGTCTGACTTCTCCATTAATTTGGATAGCCTGATACCAGAAACTAATAATATTATATAATGAGGAAATACAAGCTGGTCATAAAGAATTTATCCTGGATTCAGATAACCTGCACTCAAATTCCTACCTAGCCATTTTTAATGATTCGCTAGTTTCATCATCTGGAAAAAGTAAGTCATAAAAATATTTATCTTAAAAGCATTTTGTAGACATTAAACTAGATTAAGTGTATAAAATTAGTATAAGATAAACCAAGCAAACCAAAATAAAATGGTAAAGACTTCATCCGAGTAACCAGAGCCCATAAAAGTAGACTAGAGCCTGCATGCTAAACCTAAAGAAAGTGATTGCCTAAAAATAAAAAATCTAAATAGGATTCAGTTTCCAAACATAATAAACAAAATACCCAGGATGCAACTGAATATCACCCATCATTCCAAGAACAAGGAAAATCACAACCTGAATCATAAAATTCAATGAGAAACACTCAGGAAAATCAAATGTTGGAATTATTTAATAAAGATTTTTAAATCAATGAACATGATCATGCTTCAAGAATTGATTATGGTATTGTCTTAGAGTAAATGAAAAAATTGAAAATATCAGCAAAGAAACACTGCAAGAGATAAACATGTAGATCAATGGCACAGAATAGAAAACCCAGAAAGAGACCCACATCAGCTCAGTTCAGTTCAGTCATTCAGTCATGTCTGACTCTTTGCGACCCCATGAACCACAGCACGCCAGGTCTCCCTGTCCAACAAAAACTCCCAGAGTTTACCCAATTCAAGTCCATTGAGTTGGTGATACCATCCAACCATCTTATCCTCTGTCATCCCCTTCTTCTTCTGCCCTCAATTTTTCCCAGCATCAGGGTCTTTTCCAAGGAGTCAGTTCTTCACATCAGGTGGCCAAAGTATTGGAGTTTCAGCTTCAACATAAGTATTCCAATGAATACTCAGGACTGATCTCCTTTAGCAGGGACTGGTTGGATCTCCTTGCAGTCCAAGGGACTCTCAAGAGTCTTCTCCAAAACCACAGTTCAAAAGCATCAATTCTTCAGCGTTCAGCTTTCTTTATAGTCCAATTCTCACATCCACACATCACTACTAGAAAAACCATAGCCTTGACTAGACAGACCTTTGTTAGCAAAGTAATGTCTCTGCTTTTTAATATGCTGTCTAGGTTGGTCATAACTTTCCTTCCAAGCAGTAACCGTCTTTTTATTTCATGGCCACAGTCACCATCGGCAGTGATTTTGGAGCCCCCCAAAATAAAGTCTGACACTGTTTCCACTGTTTCCCTATCTATTTCCCATGAAGTGATGGGACCAGATGTTATGATCTTAGTTTTCTTAATCTTGAGCTTTAAGCCAACTTTTTCACTCTCCTCTTTCACTTTCATCAAGAGGTTCTCTAGTTCTTCTTCGCTTTCTGCCATAAGGGTGGTGTCATCTGCATATCTGTGGTTATTGATATTTCTCCTGGCAATCTTGATTCCAGCTTTTGCTTCCTCCAGCCCAGTATTTCTCCTGATGTACTCTGCACATAAGTTAAATAAGCAGGGTGACAATATACAGCCTTGACGTACTCCTTTTCCTGTTTGGAACCAGTCTGTTGTTCCATGTTCAGCTCTAATTGTTGCTTCCTGACCTGCATACAGATTTCTCAAGAGGCAGGTCAGGTGATCTGGTATACCCATCTGTTTCAGAATTTCCCACAGTTTATTGTGATCCACACAGTCAAAGGCTTTGGCATAGTCAATAAAGCAGAAATAAATGTTTTTCTGGAACTCTCTGGCTTTTTCGATGATCTGGCGGATGTTGGCAATTTGATCTCTGGTTCCTTTGCCTTTTCTAAAACCAGTTTGAACATCTGGAAATTCACGGTTCATGTATTGCTGAAGTCTGGCTTGGAGAATTGTAAGCATTACTTTACTAGCGTGTGAGATGAGTGCAATTGTGCGGTAGTTTGAGCATTCTTTGGCATCGCCTTTCTTTGAGATTGGAATGAAAACTGACCTTTTCCAGTCCTGTGGCCATGCTGAGTTTTCCAAATTTGCTGGCATACTGAGTAAAGCACTTTCACAGCATCGTCTTTCAGGATTTGAAATAGCTCAACTGGAATTTCATCACCTCCACTAGCTTTGTTCATAGTGATGCTTCCTAAGGCCCACTTGACTTCACATTCCAGGATGTCTGGCTCTAGGTGAGTGATCACAACATCGTGATTATCTGGGTGGTGATAAGTATGCACAATTGACTTTTTCCGAAATACAAAATCAACTGAATAGAGGAATAATAGAGCATTATTTATTTCCAAATAAATGATGCTGGGACTACTGAACATCCACAGGCAAAAAGAAAAAAAAAAATCCTTGACCCAAACCTCACCCCTTATACAGAAATTAATTTTAAGTTGATCATGGAGTTACATGTAAAACATAAACTATGAAACTTTTTAGAAGAACAAGAGAAGAAAAAATAATCTTCTGGATCTAGAACTGAGCAGAGTTTTTAGAACTGATACCAAATGAACTGATACCATTTTTAAAAACTGAGAGATTGAACCTCATCAAAATTAAAACTTTTGTTCTCTGTGAGGCCAGGTGAAGAGGAAGAAAAGATAAGCTGCAAGTTGGGAGAAGATATTTTTAACATGTATCTGATATAGAACTAGTATCCAGAATAAAATAATTCTTAAAACTCAACATTATAATAAATGCAATTAGAAAATGAGCAAAGGAGATGACCAAACATTTCACCAAAAAGGACATACAGTTAACAAAAATTATAGACTCAATAATTTTGTTCCCCTCCAAATTTCATATGTTGAAAACTATTCCCAAAACGTAATTGGAGGTGGGGCCTTGCAAGGTAATTAGCTCGTGAGGGTGGAGCCCACATAAGTAGGATTAGTACTCTTATAAAAAGGCTTCCCAGGTGGTGCTAGTGGTAAAGAATCCATCTGCCAATGCAGAAGACACAAGAGATGAGGGTTCAATCCCTGGGTCAGGAATATCTCCTGGAGTAGGAAATGGCAATCCACTCCAGTATTCTTGCCTGGAAACATTCCATAGACAAAGGAGCCTGGCAGGCTATAGTCCATGTGGTTGCAAAGAGTAAGACGTTATTGAGCGTATGCGCACGTGCACACACACACACACACACACCCTTATAGAAGAGACTCCAGAGAGCTCCCTAACCACATCCACCATATAATGACACAGAAAGGAAAAGACAGCTGCTTATGAATAGGAAGTGGGCCCTCACTAAACACAGTGATTTGATCTTAGACCTCCCAGCCTCCAGAATGACGAGAAATAAATGCTTGTTGCCTAAGCTACCTTGTTGTTCAGTTGCTCAGACATGTCCAGCTCTTTGTGACCCCATGGACTGCAGCTCGCCAGGCTTCCCTGTCCTTCTCCATCTCCTGGAGCTTGCTCAAACTTGTGTCCACTGCCAGTGATGCCATCTGACCATCTCGTCCTGTCATCCCCTTCTCCTCCTGCCTTCAATCTTTCCCAGATTGCAAGGCAGGAGGAGTCCTGAATGGTTTAAGACAACAACAAGCATATGAAAAGATAATCTCCTCTGTTAGTTATCAGGGAAATGCAAATTAAACCCACAACAAGGTATCACTATACATCTATTAGACAGGCTAATACTAAAAAATAGCAACACCAAAAAATGCTGGTGAGGATACAAAGAAACTGGACGGTTCATACATTATTGATGGCAATGCTGCTATTGCTAAGTCACTGCAGTTGTGTCCGACTCTGTGCGACCCCATGGACCGAAGCCCACCAGGCTCCCCCGTCCCTGGGATTCTCCAGGCAAGAACACTGGAGTGGGTTGCCATCTCCTTCTCCAATATTGATGGCAATGCAGAATGGTAATCCCACTCTGAAAATTTGTTTCGCAGTTTTACAGAAAACTAAACATGCAAGGGCACCCCACTCCAGTACTCTTGCCTGGAAAATCCCATGGATGGAGGAGCCTGGTAGGCTTCAGTCCATGGGTCGCTAAGAGTTGGACACGACTGAGCGACTTCACTTTGACTTTTCACTTTCGTGCACTGCAGGAGGAAATAGCAACCCACTCCAGTGTTCTTGCCTGGAGAATCCCATGGACAGAGGAGCCTGGTGGGCTGCTGTCCATGGGGTTGCACAGAGTTGGACACGACTGAAGTGACTTAGCAGCAGCAGCAGCAAACATACAATTATCATATGATAGAGTAATAATACTCTTGAATACTTTTTCCAGATAAGTATAAAAACTACCTTTGTAAGAAATTATATATGAAATGTTTATAGCAATTTTATTCAGAATAGCTAAAAACAGGAAACAGGTCAGATGTCCTTCAATAGGTGGACGGTTAAATATATGCTGGTACACCAGTACTGTTGCTGTTGTTCAGTCGCTAGGTTGTATCTTTTGTGACCCCATGGACTGTAGCTCGCCAGGATCCTCTGTCCCTGCAATTTACCAGGCAAGAATACTGGAGGGGGTTGCCATTTCCTTCCCAAGGGGATCGTCCCGACACAGGGATCAAACCCTCATCTCCAGCATTGCAGGTGGATTCTTCACTGCTGAGTCACCAGGGAAGCCCATATTGGTACTACTTAGCAATAACACAGAAGGAACTCTTGATAGATGCTCAACAATTTAGATGAACCTTCAGGGAATTTTGCTGAGCAGAAAAAGAATTCAATCACAAAATGTTACATATTGTACAATTTCATTTATATAACACTTCTGAAGTGACAAAATTTTGGAAATCAACACATGACTGATTATCAGGGGTTAGTGATGCACATAAAAGGATAACATTAGGGATACTTGTGATGGAGCGTTTGTTATCTTGGTTCTTATGGTAGATACATGAACTCATAAAACTGTACTGAACTAAATATACAAAGAGAGAGAGAGAAAGAACAATGAGTGCAACAAGTAAAACCTGAGAAATCCAAACAAGATTTGTGGATTATATTAATGTCAATATCTTGGCTGTGATATTGTACGAGTTTTATGTTATCATCGGGAGAAATGGTAACAGGTACGGGATGTCTGTTATTTTCCACAACTGCATGTGATTTTATAATTATTTCAGTAAAAATTTATGTATAATATCATGTATGAAACTAGTTGCCAGTCCAGGTTCAATGCACGATACTGGATGCTTGGGGCTAGTGCACTGGGACGACCCAGAGGGATGGTATGGCGAAGGAGGAGGGAGGAGGGTTCAGGATGGGGAACACATGTATACCTGTGGCGGATTCATTTTGATATTTGGCAAAACTAATACAATTTGCAAAGTTTAAAAATAAAATAAAATAAATTTAAATTAAAAAATGAAGGTGAAATGTTTCCTCTAAAGGTGATTCTTGGATACCTTCTGACTTTAATGTGCAAGAAAGTTTCTACAATGTCAGTGTTGTTGATGCGGACAACTGAAGAGCCAGGGGACTGTTCCCAATTTGTGTCATCTTTCTACACCCTCCATGAATAAGGCTGTCCTCCGATCTTTCATCTCTCTAATTAATCCTGTTTTCTCAGGCTCTTCAGTGAGACCTTTTTCCTCTTCCTCTCCATTCCCCCCTAGAGGGTCCCTAAGGCTTTATTCTCAGATTATTATCATTCACATTCTTTCACTAAGATGTCTCCTACAGCTTTAATTAGCAATAATTAATCAGATAAACCTCATTGGCTATGATACTGCCACTGTGCCAGGCTCCTACAGCTTTAGATGTCACTGATTCCCTAATGTACATCTCCAGGCCTGATCATACTCCAGAGCCCTTGACTTTTTAGATATAGATGCCTTCTTGGCATAGCCATTTGGATATTTAATCATCTTCATCTCATGATGACCAGCCTCTTCCACTAAACACAGCTAGCTAGTGTTAGTCACTCAGTTGTGTCCAATTCTTTGTGATCACATGGACTGTAGCCCACCAGGCTCCTCTGTCCATGGAATTCTCCAGGCAAGAATACTGGAGAGGATCTTCCAGGGGATGTTCCTGACCCAGGGGTCAAACCTGGGTCTCCTGCATTGCAGGCAGAGTCTTTACCAGTTGAGGCATCAGGGAAACCCACCAAACATGCTTCTCACCAAATGTTCTCATATCCGGGAACCGTATCATTAATCTCAGTCTAAAAAAAAAAAATTACCTTGGACTTACATTTCTCTCCTTACTGTTCTCCCTTTTATATTTATCTCACTTGCATTTAAGCAGCAAATCCTATTGGTTCCACCTTCAAAATGTATTCTACCCTTGACCAATTTTCACTGCCTTCCCTGCTACACCCTAGTCTAAACCATTTTCATACTGCCAGCTCTAACTACAAAATAGTCTCCTAATGAGTCCCTTATTTTCCATTTTTATTCTTCTAGAGGTTATTTCAATATTTTTTTCTCTAGTATAACAGTTGACTGAAGGATATTGTTTAGGAAAGTCAGACTTGTGTAGTTTAGGAATATAAATCCACTTTGATTCCTGTCTCTGTCATTTACCACCTGACTGGCCTTGATGAAGTAACAATCTTCCTGAGCCTCAATTTCTTCACCAATAAAACAATACTCACATAATAAAGTTTCTGTAAGGAGCATATGTGATTATATCTAGCACATGGTATCCCTTCAATAAATGTCAACTATAATTGTTATTATTTGTGGTTAACTCATAACTTGTTATGTCAGAGAAAGAGATTATTCCACCTGGAGTTTAGTTCTTAGATTTATTCCTCTGCCAAAGCATTAAAAGGATGGGATAAAACTAAGATTTAAAATAAAATAAACTCGTTTTGTATGAGAAGTAGAAATGAATGCTTTTTGAATCTTTTTTCTTTCTTTTTACAAAAGATTAAATTATAAAATTATTGGTTCTCATAGATTTTGCTGTTAAATGCATCATGGCACTGATATTTCTGCTCTTTCATCTTTTTAAGCTCATTATTATTACTTTTTCAGCTTATAAATCTCTTGTTGTCTCATAAAATTTTCTATTTCAAAACAAGTGATATTTTTCCCCCACTAATGTCACTCCATTATTGTTGAGCCAGACTTCAAAATGCAAAAGAAATCCATGGTTAATCTTACCACTTATGGAAAATTATTAACTTTTGATAGGATCCAGTGGTTAAACAAGTATCAAATTCTAACCCCTATATATCAGAAAAGAAAATATTTCATACCTCCACCTGCAACCCACAACCAGTCTTGACAAATTTTCTTGATATTGTTGAATAAAAGATGCACAATCTTTTTGGCAACTAACATCACCCCAGGGTCAGACAAACCGCATTGATCATGCCCTGAACTGTTTCCATTGCTATTTACCAAGGTGACTGTGGTAAACAGTAAAGATCCTCTTAGAAGCATCACTGGAGTTTATAGTTTCTGAAGAGACCTATATGCTAGCTTAGCTGGGTCACTAAAAACTAGAAGAAACCATACAGAGCATCAACAAATATATAAATATTTTAACTAAAAATCTCATATATATGTTGTGGCTACATTATTTTAAAATTACCATTCCCTTTCTCTGCTTTGTTTATTCTCTATAAGATAGCCATTTTACTAATTTATCTTTATTTTATATCACCCCCAAGGAATATAAATAAGTACAAAGATCGAAATTTTAACTTCTTTTTTTTAATATAAATTTATTTATTTTAATTGGAGGCTAATTACTTTACAATATTGTATTGGCTTTGCTATACATTGACATGAATTGCCACAGTGTACATGTGTTTTTCACTGTAGTTTCCTCAAGACCTAAAACACTCCAATATGCAGTAGATGATTACTATATTTTTGCATATTGAATGAATTTGATATCAACCTACCTTAAATGTTATAAAATAACATGTTTATCTTTAATAACTAGATAGTTCACTTAGACATTGCTTTGATTAAAAAAAAAAAAGGTTATCTTTCCTCCTTAGCTAATTGGCCAAGTAAAACACTTTGCCAATAGAACTGTGGATAATCAATCAAACTTCTCGACTGAATGAAGCAAGAATTGACAAAGTATCTATAAAACCAAATACAAAAGTGCATATATAGTTCAAATTTTATAGTGGCATAAAATCAGTTTCCTGATCTGAATTTCTATCATCCAAAGCCTTTGACTGTGTGGATCACAACAAACTGTGGAAAATTCTTAAAGAGATGGGAATATCAGATCACCTGACCTGCTTCCTGAGAAATCTATATGCAGGTCAAGAAGTAACAGTTAGAACTGGACACGGAACAACAGACTGGTTCCAAATTGGGAAAGGAGTACATTAAGGCTATATTTGTCACCCTGCTTACTTAACTTATATGCAGAATATATCATGCTGAATGCTGGGCTGGATGTAGCACAAGCTAGAATCAAGATTGAAGGGAGAAATATCAATAACCTCACATATGCAGATGACACCATTCTTATGGCAGAAAGTGAAGAAGAACTAGAGAGCCTGTTGATGAAAGAGGAGAGTGAAAAGTTGGCTTAAAACTCAACATTCAGAAAACTAAGATCATGGCATCCAGTCCCATCACTTCATGGCAAATAGTTGGGGAAACAATGGAAATAGTGAGAGACTTTATTTTTTCTGGGCTCCAAAATCACTGCAGATGGTGACTGTAGCCATGAAATTAAAAGATGCTTACTCCTTGGAAGAAAAGCTATGATCAACCTAGACAGCATATTAAAAAACAGAGACATTACTTTGCCAACAAAGTTCCATTTAGTCAAGGCTAAGGAGTTCATCAAGGCTGTATATTGTCACCCTGTTTATTTAACTTATATGCAGAGTACATCATGAGAAACGCTGGACTGGAAGAAACACAAGCTGGAATCAAGATTGCCGGGAGAAATATCAATAACCTCAGATATGCAAATGACACCACCCTTATGGCAGAAAGTGAAGAGGAACTAAAAAGTCTCTTGATGAAAGTGAAAATGGAGATGAAAAAGTTGGCTTAAAGCTTAACATTCAGAAAACGAAGATCATGGCATCCGGTCCCATCACTTCATGGGAAATAGATGGGGACACAGTGGAAACAGTGTCAGACTTTATTTGTTTGGGCTCCAAAATCACTGCAGATGGTGACTGCAGCCATGAAATTAAAAGACGCTTACTCCTTGGAAGGAAAGTTATGACCAACCTACATAGCATATTCAAAAGCAGAGACATTACTTTGCCAACAAAGGTTCGTTTAGTCAAGGCTATGGTTTTTCCTGTGGTCATGAATGGATGTGAGAGTTGGACTGTGAAGAAGGCTGAGCACCGAAGAATTGATGCTTTTGAACTGTGGTGTTGGAGAAGACTCTTGAGAGTCCCTTGGACTGCAAGGAGATGCAACCAGTCCATTCTGAAGGAGATCAGCCCTGGGATTTCTTTGGAAGGAATGATGCTAAAGCTACAACTCCAGTACTTTGGCCACCTCATGCGAAGAGTTGACTCATTGGAAAAGACTCTGATGCTGGGAGGGATTGGGGACAAGAGGAGAAGGGGATGACAGAGGATGAGATGACTGGATGGCATCACTGACTCGATGGACATGAGTTTGAGTGAACCCTGGGAGTTGGTGATGGACAGGGAGGCCTGGCGTGCTGTGATTCATGGGGTCGCAAAGAGTCAGACATGACTGAGTGACTGATCTGATCTGATCTGATCTGATGGTTTTTCCAGTAGTCATGTATGGATTTGAGAGTTAGACTATAAAGAAAGCTGAGTGCCAAATAATTGATGCTTTTGAGCTGTGGTGTTGGAGAAGACTCTTGAGAGTCCCTTGGACTGTAAGAATATCCAGCCAGTCAATCCTAAAGGAAATCAGTTCTGACTATTCATTGGAAGGACTGATGCTGAAGCTGAAACTCCAATACTTTGGCCACCTGATGCAAAGAACCGACACATTTGAAAAGACCCTGATGCTGGGAAAGATTGAAGGCAGGAGAAGGGGATGACAGAGGATGAGATGGTTGCATAGCATCACCAATGTGATGGACATCAGTTTGAGTAGGCTCCAGGGTTGGTGATAGACAGGGAAGCCTGGCATGCTGCAGTCCATGGGGTTGCAAAGAGTTGGACACGATTGAGTGACTGAACCGAACTGAACAGAAGAAAATTATGTTGTTATTCTATGTATTCTTTTTTTTTCTTATTACAAATCTTGAAAATGAAGACTTTAAGAAAATATTTCTGAAAATAACCAAATACGTTTCAACACTTTTGAAACCAGAAAGTGTTCATTAGTCATTATTTCGCAGCCAAGAACATAAGTTGAACATAGTTCAAAGAAAGAGATGATAGTTAATGCTGATTCTCATAAGGATTTACAAGAAAAATGGCAAAAGTCTTCCTGTTTGTGTAGCATTATATCAATATTTAGTATAATTTAGTGTGATACAAATTCAGATCTTCATATTTTCCTTTTCTGAAAAGCCTCTATATTGTTTAAATATCATGTTGAATTAGACTGTACAACTCTCTAAATTAGCTAAGTGGTTCTACAATAGTATCACTGCATCTAGGCTGCCAAGCAAGTGCCAACTCAGCAGGATTTCTGAATAGTTGGTAAATGAAGCATCAGAATTCTGGAGTTTAAAATGAAAACAATTTCTTAACAAAAAAAAAATCTCAGAATTATGTGTCTTTTACAATAAAAACTCTAGGGAAAATCCTTTGACATCTTAAAAAGATAGGGCAAATATTTCATTAATCAATTAAAAGGTAATTATTAATTTTTTTCAGTTAGTGTAACACTATGCTACTTGCTATGATAACTATCAAAGAAAAATATACTGAAAAGTATCACTTGGAGCTCTTCTTAATGTTGATTTAAAAATAACCAAATGGCAGATTTAATCAGCACAGGAGGCCAGAAAAGATAAGGCTGAATTGCATCAGTCATGCTCTCCTCTTGTGACAAGTCCTTTGAGGAAGTTCTAAGACTCCTTCAATCCAGGAAAGAATTCATTTGATCAATCCTTTCATTGTAAGAATTCCTCTCTGATGAGTAGTTTTATTTTTGAAAACTAAAAGAAACCATTAAGTCATGAAAATGAATCTCTAGTGATAAAGCTTCTAGTGTCAGGACTCCATAGTAGAGTATGTGTCTGACCTGTGTGCTGCAATAGGTCTAAACCATCACTCCTTCCTAGCAATCAGACACTACCAATGGGGGTGGTTGGATCACCGTGGGGGAGAATCAAAATGCTTTCTGCCATCACAACTTGACATATGGAAGTCGCAGAAGGGAAAAAATGTAACTGTCTGAACCATGACAGAAAATGAAATATAGTACATAAATCCACAGTGAATAATGAAAAATGTCAGAGTACTATCTTTTGTGAAAGTGTAAACAGGCAAATCTTTCATCCAGAGGGAAACCAGAAAACAAAGATAAACTATCCACATCTCCTCCTGAAGGGAATCTTCTACTGTTACATCAACATGCGCTTCTCTGATCATAACACTTCTACATGTCATCTCTCTGTGTATCTGTGTGCATGGTATCCAGAGTATGTGATAAATCGTACATAAATGTACTTAAACGCCTCTATTCATATTCTGAATCCACAAACAACACCTGATTAAGTGCCTTCTTGGACCAAAGAGGGACAGGGCAATTATTTGTGCCCGATAACCCATATCCAGCAGAGTTTCTTGTGAATTACTAATCTGATAGACAGTGATATATTTCAGGCAATGTGCTAGGAAATACAAAGAGGAATATGACAACATTATGGTGCTGTTTGACATTCTCAAATTCCAGCTGAGAGCAGGCACAGTAAGAAAAATAAGATGAAACAGATACTGAGAAATGCTAAACAAACATATTCAGAGTGGAAGAACTGGTTAATTTGTTTAGAGAAGTCAGGGACATTTAACAGAGGAGGTGATTTTTTAAAAAGTCTCTTATAGGAGAAGAGAACCATTTAATGTGTACTATATTTTTGAAATAATTTGAATGCTGTTTGTTTTGAGTGCTTCAGGAAAGTCTTCTTTCTGCCAACAAAATTATTTATACTCAGAAAGGATATAAATATTTTCTTCTGGAATTTTCTCAATTACAAAAATATATTTGGCATACAACAGTTTAAAACTTGGGAGTTTCTATTCCTGTGAACAGGAGGCCAGTGACAGGTACTCACTTGTGATTCTGATGAGGCGCAAATTTGAAACACAGCTTTGTGAGATGGGTATATGGGAATGACTCATACAGCTAATGTGTGTGTCTGGAAACCTCCCACAATCTACAACCTGACGTGGATTGGTTCTACTTTATTATCTGTTACATCAGCAATAAATCTTAGGTTGCAAAAATATTTTTGGCAACTTTATCTATATATGTTAATAATATAATAAGGTATATAGTACTGCATACTTTATACATATTTTAGTAATGAAATTAACCTCAATAACATCATAATTTCTGTCCTGTATATATTGAATCAGTTAAGCATTTTAAGTTATTCCTAACATGTTCAGTTGTGTTTTATATGGAATATTATGCATTAAAATGTCACTGGTAAAGTTGAGGAGTCACTATAGTCTGTACTATTTCCCAGACAATGTCCATTGTATCCCCATAAGGAAGCAATATATTCTCGCTAAATGGGCAGTACTGGGGGGCACTCTCAAAAACAACAGAATGATCTCTGTTCATTTCCAAGGTAAATAATTCAATATCACAGTAATCTAAGTCTATGCCCCAACCACTAATGCCAAAGAAGCTGAAGTTGAATGGTTCTATGAAGACCTACAAGACCTTCAAGAACTAACACCAAAAAAGATGTCCTTTTCAAAATAGGAGGCTGCAATGCAAAAGTAGCATGTCAAGAGATACCAGGAGTAACCAGCAAATTTGGCCTTGGAGTACAAAATGAAGCAGGGCAAAGGCTAACAGAGTTTTGCCAAGAGAATGCACTGACTGAAGCAAATACCCTCTTCCAACAACACAAGAGACAACTCTAAACATGGCCATCACCAGATGGTCATACCTAAACCAGATTGATTATATTCTTTGCATTTGAAGATGGAGAAGATCTATAGTGTCAGCACAAACAAGACCAGGAGCTGACTGTGGCTCAGATTATGAACTCCTTATTGCAAAATTCAGACTTAAATTGAAGAAAGTAGGGGAAACCACTAGACCATTCAGGTAAGACCTAAATCAAATCTCTTAAGATTATACAGTGGAAGTGACAAATAGATTCAATGGATTAGATCTGATAGATAGAGTGCCTGAAGAATTACAGACAGAGGTCCATAATTTGTACAGGAGGCAATGATCAAAATGATCATTAAGAAGAAATGCAAATGACAAAATGGTTGTCTGAGGAGGCCTTAAATATATCTGAGAAAAGAAGAGAAGCAAAAGGCAAAGGAGAAAAGCAAAGATATATCCAAAGAATAGCAAGGAAAGAAAGTCTTTCTCAGTGATCAATGCAAAGAAATAGAAGAAAACAATAGAATGGGAAAGACTAGAGATCACTTTAAGAATAAAAGCATATAAAACCCACAGCAAGTATTATCCTCAATGGTGAAAAATTGAAAGCATTTCCCTTAAAGTCAGGAACAAGACAAGGGTGCCCACTCTCACCACTACTATTTAAACAGTTTTGGAAGTTTTAGCCACAGCAATCAGAGAAAAAAAAGAAATCCAGATTGGAAAAGAAGTAAAACTCTCACTGTCTACAGATGACATGATCCTCTACAAGAAAAACCCTAAAGACTCCACCATAAAATTACCAGAGCTAATCAATGAATATAGTAAAGTTGCAGATATAAAATCAACACACAGAAATCCCTTGCATTCCTATACACTAACAATGAGAACATAGAAAGAGAAATTAAGGAAACAATTTCAATCACCATTGCAATGAAAAGAACAAAATACTTAGGGATAAATCTACCTAAAGAAACAAAAGACCTATATATAGAAAACTATAAAACACTGATGAAAGAAATCAAAGATGACACAAAGAGATGGAGAAATATAACATGTTCATTGATCAGAAGAATCAATATAGTGAAAATGAACATATTATCCAAAGCAATCTATAGATTCAATGCAATCCCTATCAAGTTACCAATGGTATTTTTCACAGAACTAGAACAAATAATTTCACAATTTTTATGGAAATACAAAACACCTCAAATAGCCAAAGCTATCTTGAAAAAGAAGAATGGAACTGGAGGAATCAACCTGCCTGACTTCAGACTATCCTACAAAGCTACAGTCATCAAGACAGTATGGTACTGGCACAAAGACAGAACTATAGATCAATGGAACAAAACAGAAAGCCCAGAGAAAAATCCATACACCTATGGACACCTTATCTTTGACAAAGGAGGCAAGAATGTACAATGAAGAAAAGACAATCTCTTTAACAAGTGGTGCTGGGAAAACTGGTCAACCACTTGTAAAAGAATGAAACTAGAACACTTTCTAACACCGTACACAAAAATAAACTCAAAATGGATTAGAGATCTAAATATAAGACCAGAAACTATAAAACTCCTAGAGGAAAACATAGGCAAAACAGTCTCTGACATAAATCACAGCAGGATCCTCTATAACCCACCTCCCAGAGTAATGGAAATAAAAGCAAAAATAAGCAAATGGGACCTAATTAAACTTAAAAGCTTTTGCACCATGAAGGAAACTCTAAGCAAGGTGAAAAGACAGCCTTCAGAATGGGAGAATATAATAGCAAATGAAGCAACTGACAAATAATTAATCTTAAAAATATACAAGCAGCTCCTGCAGCTCAATTCCAGGAAAATAAATGACACAATCAAAGATTGGGCCAAGGAACTAAACAGATATTTCTCCAAAGAAGACATACAGATGACTAATAAACACATAAAGAGATGCTCAACATCACTTATTATCAGAGAAATGCAAATCAAAACCACAATGAAGTACCATCTCACGCTGGTCAGAATGGCTGCTATCCAAAAGTCTATAAGCAATAAATGCTGGAGAGGGTGTGGAGAAAAGGGAACCCTCTTACACTGTTGGTGGGAATGCAAACTAGTACAGTCACTATGGAGAACAGTGTGGAGATTCCTTAAGAAACTGGAAATAGAACTGCCATATGACCCAGCAATCCCACTGCTGGGCATACACACCGAGGAAACCAGAATTGAAAGAGACACGTGTACCCCAATGTTTATCACAGCACTGCTTACAATAGCCAGGACATGGAAGCAACCTTGATGTTCATCAGCAGACAAATGGATAAGAAAGCAGTGGTACATATACACAATGGAGTATTACTCAGCTATTAAAAAGAATGAATTTGAATCAGTTCTAATGAGGTGGATGAAACTGGAGCTTATTATACAGAGTGAAGTAAGTCAGAAAGAAATATACCAATACAGTATATTAATGCATATATATGGAATTTAGAAAGATGGTAATGATGACTCTATATGCAAGACAGCGAAAGAGACACAGATGTAAAGAACAGACTTTTGGACTCTGTGGGAGAAGGCGAGGGTGTGATGATTTCAGAGAATAGTATTGAAACATGTAGATTATCACATGTGAAATAGATTGCCAGTCCAGGCTTGATGCATGAAACAGGGTGATCAGTGCTGGTGCACTGGGATGACCCTAAGGGATGAGATGGGGAGGGAGGTGGGAGGGGCATTCGGGATGAGGAACACATGTACACCCATGGCTGATTCATATCAATGTATGGCAAAACCACTACATTATCATAAAATAATTAGCCTCCAATTAAAATAAATACATTAATTTAAAAAAAAGAAAATTAGATATACCAAGGGAACATTTCATGCAAAGAAGGGCACAATAAAGGACAGAAATGGTATGGACCTAACTTAAGCAGAAGATATTAAGAAGAGGTGGCAGAAATACACAGACGAACTATACAAAAAAGATCTTTATGACCCAGATAACCATGATGGTGTGATCACTCACCTAGAGCAAGACATCCTGGAATGTGAAGTCAAGTGAGCCTTAGGAAGCATCACTATGAACAAAGCTAGTGGAGGTGATGGAATCCCAGTTGAGCTATTTCAAATTCCAAAAGATGATGCTTAGTGCTGCACTCAATATGCCAGCAAATTTGGAAAACTCAGCAGTGGCCACAGGAACAGAAAAGGTCAGTTTTCATTTCAATCCCAAAGAAAGGCAATGCCAAAGAATGTTAAAACTATTGCACAATTGTACTCATCTCACACGCTAGCAAAGTAATACTCAAAATTTTCAAGATAAGCTTCAACAGTACATGAACCAAGAACTTCCAGATGTTCAAGCTGGATTTAGAAAAGGAAGTGGAACCAGAGATCAAATTGCCAAAATCCATTTGATCATAGAAAAAAGCAAGAGAATTCCAGAAAAAACATCTGTTTCTGCTTCATTGACTATACTGAAACCTTTGACCATGTGGATCACAACAAACTGTGGAAAATTCTGAAAGAGATGTGCATACCAGACCACCTGACATGCCTCCTGAGAAATCTGCATGCAGGTGAAGAAGCAACAGTTAGAACTGGACCTGGAACAACAGACTGGTTCCAAATTGAGAAAGCAGTACATCAAGGCTATATATTGTCACGCTGCTTATTTAACATATATGTAGAGTACATCATGAGAAATACTGGGCTGGATAAATTACAAGCTGGAATCAAGACTGTCACGAGAAATATCAATAACCTCAGATATACAGATGACACCACCCTTATGGTAGAAAGTGAAGAAGAACTAAAGAGCCTCTTGATGAAAGTGAAAGATGACAGTGAATAAGCTGGCTTAAAATTCAACATTCAAAAAAAGAAGATCATGCCATAAGGTCCCATCTGCTAAGCTGCTGCTGCTAAGTCGCTTCAGTCATGTCCAACTCTGTGCGACCCCATAGACGGCAGTCCAACAGGCTCCCCTATCCCTGGGATTCTCCAGGCAAGAACACTGGAGTGGGTTGCCATTTCCTTCTCCAATGCATGAAAGTGAAAAGTGAAAGTCAAGTCGCTCAGTCGTGTCTGACTCATAGCGACCCCATGGACTACAGCCTACCAGGCTCCTCCATCCATGGGATTTTCCAGGCAAAAGTACTGGAGTGGGGTGCCATTGCCTTCTCCAAAGGTCCCGTCACTTCATGGCAAATAGATGGGGAAACAGTGGAAACAGTGTCAGACTTTATTTCTGGGGGCTCCAAAATCACTGCAGATGGTGATTGCAGCCATGAAATTAAAAGACTCTTACTCCTTGGAAGGAAAGTTATACCAACCTAAATAGCATATTAAAAAGCAGAGACATTACTTTGTCAACAAAGGTCCATCTAGTCAAAGCTATAGTTTTTCCAGTAGTTATGTATGGATGTGAGAGTTGGACTATAAAGCAAGCTGAGTGCCAAAAAATTGAGCTTTTGAACTGTGCTGTTGGAGAAGACTCTTGAGAGTCCCTTTGACTGCAAGGAGATCCAACCAGTCCATCCTAAAGGAGATCAGTTCTGGGTGTTCATTGGAGGGACTGATGTTGAAGCTGAAACTCCAATATTTTGGCCACCTGATGCGAAGAGCTGACTCATTTGAAAAGACCCTGATGCTGGGAATGATTGAAGGCAGGAGGAGAAGGGGATGACAGAGGATGAGATGGTTGGATGGCATCACTGACTCAATAAAGATGAGTTTGAGTAAACTCCTGGAGTTGGTGATGGACTGGGAGGCCTGGTGTGCTGTGATCCATGGGTCCCAAAGAGTAGGGCAGGACTGAGCGACTGAACTGAACAATACCATGTAAGGATTTTATGGGCATATACAACAAAGATTTAAAAAAAAAAATGCTAAGCAAATAATTAGTTGTTATTAATGACAAATTGTCCTTTCGGGAGTTTTCCTCTATATAAGTCAGGACTAATCTGTAAAATGTTTCAAAGACATTGATTGACACTTAGTACCTGACTAGACTATTAAAATTGAAGAAAGTAGGGAAAACAACTAGACCATTCAGGTATGACCTAAATCAAATCCCTTATGATTATACAGTGGAAGTGAGAAATAGATTTAAGGGACTAGACTTGATAGACAGAGTGCCTGATGAACTATGGATGGAGGTTCATAACATTATAGAGGAAACAAGGATCAACACCATCCCCAAAAAAGAAATGCAAAAAAGCAAAATGAATGTCTGAGGAGGCCTTACAAATTGCTGTGAAAAGAAGAGAAGCAAAAAGCAAAGGTGAAAAGGAAAGATATACCCATTTGAATGCAGAGTTACAAAGAATAGCAAGGAGAGATAAGAAAGCCTTCCTTAGCAATCAGTGCAAAGAAATAGAGGAAAACAACAAAATTGGAAAAACTAGAGATCTCTTCAAGAAAATTAGAGATACCAAGGGAACATTTCAGGCACAGATGGGCTTGATAAAGGACAGAAATGGTATGGACCTAACAGAAGCAGAAGATATTAAGAACAGGTGGCAAGAATACACAGAAGAACTGTACCAAAAAAGATCTTCACAACCCAGATAATCATGATGGTGTGATCACTCACCTAGAGCCAGACTTCCTGGAATGTGAAGTCAAGTGGGCCTTAGAAAGCATCACTACGAACAAAGCTAGTGGAGGTGATGGAATTCCAGTTGAGTGATTTCAAATTCTGAAAGATGATGCTGTAAAAGTGCTGCACTCAATATGCTAGCAAATTTAGAAAACTCAGCTGTGTCCACAGGACTGGAAAAGATCAGCTTTCATTCCAATTCCAAAGAAAGGCACTGCCAAAGAATGCTCAAACTACCGCACAATTGTACTCATCTCACATGCTGGTAAAGTAATGCTCAAAATTCTCCAAGCCAGATTTCAGCAATATGTGAACCGTGAACTTCCAGATGTTCAAGCTGGTTTTAGAAAAGGCAGAGGAACCACAGATCAAATTGTCAACATTTGTTGGATCATCGAAAAAGCAAGAGAGTTCCAGAAAAATATCTATTTCTGCTTTATTGACTATGCCAAGCCTTTGATTGTGTGGTCACAATAAACTGTGGAAAATTCTGAAAGACATGGCATACCAGACCCCCTGATCTGTCTCTTGAGAAACCTGTATGCAGGCCAGGAAGCAACAGTTAGCACTGGACATGGAAAAACAGACTGGTTCCAAATAGGAAAAGGAGTGCATCAAGGCTGAATATTGTCACCCTGCTTATTTAACTTATATGCAGAGTACATCATGAGAAACGCTGGGCTGGAAGAAGCACAAGCTGGAATCAAGATTGCAGGGAGAAATATCAGTAATCTCAGACATGCAGATGACACCACCCTTATAGCAGAAAGTGAAGAGGAACTCAAAAGCCTCTTGATGAAAGTGGAAGAGGAGAGTGAAAAAGTTGGCTTAAAGCCCAACATTCAGAAAACGAAGATCATGGCATCTGGTCCCATCACTTCATGGCAAATAGATGGGGAAACAGTGGAAACAGTGTCAGACTTTATTTTTTTGAGCTCCAAAATCACTGCAGATGGTGTTTGCAGCCATGAAATTAAAAGACGCTTACTGCTTTGAAGGAAAGTTATGACCAACCTAGACAGCATATTCAAAAGCAGAGACACTACTTTGCCAACAAAGGTCTGTCTAGTCAAGGCTATGGTTTTTCCAGTGGTCATGTATGGATGTGAGAATTGGACTGTGAAGAAAGCTGAGCGCCGAAGAATTGATGCTTTTGAACTGTGTTTTGGAGAAGACTCTTGAGAGTCCCTTGGACTGCAAGGAGATCCAACCAGTCCATTCTGAAGAAGATTGGTCCTGGGTGTTCTTTGGAAGGAATGATGCTAAAGCTGAAACTCCAATACTTTGGCCACCTCATGAGAAGAGTTGACTCATTGGAAAAGACTCTGATGCTGGGAGGATTGGGGGCACGAGGAGAAGGGGATGACAGAGAATGAGATGGCTGGGTGGCATCACCAACTCGATGTACATGAGTTTGAGTAAACTCCGGGAGTTGGTGATGGACAGGGAGGCCTGGCGTGCTGCGATTCATGGGGTCGCAAAAGTTGGACATGACTAAGTGACTGAACTGAACTGAACTGAAGCCTATTATTTCACTAATGATAAGATAATCACAACACTCTCAAAGGTAAAGTATTTACTATTTAAGTACTAAAAAGAGTTCCCATTTGCAATTACTTCACTGTGAAGTTACAGATTTCAGAAGCTAAGTATTTGGGTTGTCCAAATTTACTACTATTACGTATGTTGCTGTAATTTAATTTTATAAAACATATTTAGTATCAATAAAAAGGCATTTATTCTATTTTGTTTTCATGCAAACTACCCTACAGTTGAGTTCATTTCACATGCTTGCAAAGTAACGCTCAAAATCCTTCAAGCTAGGCTTCAACAGTATATGAACTGAGAATTTCCAGATGTACAAGCAGGATTTAGAAAAGGCAGAGGAACCAGAGATCAAATTGCCAACATCTGTTGGATCATAGACAAAGCAAGGGAATATCAGAAAAACATCTACTTCTGCTTCACTGACTATGATAAAGCCTTTGACTGTGCCTGTGTGTGTCTCACCTAGTCATGTCTGACTCTTTGCGGCTCCACAGACTGTAGCCTGCCAGGCTCCTCCATCCATGGGATTCTCCAGGCAAGAATACTGGAGAGGGTTTTCATTCCCTTCTCCAGAGGATCTTTCCAACCCAGGGATCAAACTCTGGTTTCCCATATTGCAGGAAGATTTTTTACTGTCTGAGCCACCATAGAAAAAGCAAGGGAATTCCAGAAAAACATTTACTTCTGCTTAATTAGTATGCAAAAGCATTTGTGTGGATCACAACAAACTGGAAAATTCCTAAAGAGATGGGAATACCAGACCACCTTATCTATCTTCTGAGAAACAGGTCCTGGATGCAGGTCAGGAAGTAACAGAATGGGACATGGAACAATGGAACTGGTCCAAATTTGGAAAAGGAGTATATCAAGGTTTATGTTTTCACCCTGCTTACTTAGCAGAAGACACAATGTGAACTGCTGGGCTGGATGAATCACAAGTTGGATTCAAGTTTGCCAGGAGAAATATCAACAACCTTAGATATGTAAATGGTACTCCAGTGACAGAAAGTAGAGAGGAACTAAAGAGCTTCCTCATGAGGGTGAAAAAGGAGAGTGAAAAAAAGCTAGCTTAAAACTCAGCACTCAAAAAATGAAGATCATGGCACCTGGTCCCATTATTTCATGGCAAATAGATGGGGAAAAAGTGGAAACAGTGACAGACTTAATTTTCTTGGGCTCCAAAATCATGGTGGACAGTGACTGTAGCTATGAAATGAAAAGGTGCTTGCTCCTTGGAAGAAAAGCAAGACAAACCTTGACAGTGTGTTAAAAAGCAGAGACATCACATTGTCCACAAAAGTCCATAGAGTCAAAACTATGGCTTTTTGAGTAGTCATGTATGGAGGTGAGAGTTGGACCATAAAGAAGGCTGAGTGCTGAAGAATTGATGCTTTTGAATTGTGGTGCTGGAGAAGACTCTTGAGAGTCCCTTGGACAGTAAGGAGATCAAACCAGTCAATCCTAAAAGAAATCAATCCTGAATATTCATTAGAAGGACTGATACTGAAGCTGAAGCTCCAATACTTGGGCCACCTGGTGTAAAGTGGAAAAGACCCAGATGCTGAGAAAGGTTGAGGGCAAGAGGAAAAGTGGATGATAGAGAATGAAATGGTTGGAGAGCATCACTGACTCAACAGACGTGAGTTTGAGCAAACTCTGGGAGATCGTGAAGGACAGGGAAGCCTGGCATGCTGCAGTTCATGGGGTCACAAAGAGTCAGAGAAGAGCTGGTCAGTGAATAACAACAAATGATTATTATTGATTTAAACCTAAAAGTAAAAACAACATTAAAGTGTAATTAAAGTATTTCTATTAGATACGTCTGCCAGAGTCACAAGTTAGCAGTTCAGCTCTGGTAATCCCTATAGCCCACCTATATCCCCTATAACTGTGTTTCTTTCCCAGAACTACTATATCTTCTGTAGTAGACTATTCTACTTGATTGAGATGATGTATCCACTTTTGTGCTTTGTTTGTCTTTGTTTAACATTTGAGATGCAGTGGTAAAGAATCCACATGCTAATGCAAGAGAAGCAGGATATATGGGTTCGATCCCTGGGTCAGGAAGATTCTCTGGTGTGGGAAATGACAACCAACTTCAGTATTCTTGTCTGGAGGATTCCATGGATAGAGGACCCTGTTGGGCTACAGTCTATGGGATCACAAAGACTCTGACACAACTGAGCAAGTATGCAGGAGTTTGAGAAATGTTGGACATCAGCTTCGATTGCTCCTATATTTCACACACACACACACAGCCAGACTTTTGAACTACTGTATGGGTAAGGTAACTTCTAAGATATTTAGATGTACTTAGAAGAGACCAAATTCAGTATTTTAATATTCTTCCTTCCTCCTTCTGCTAATGACATGAGAATGTTAATGTCTCAGCCCTCTGAAACTATGCAATGCTACACTTTCCTTAACTTTTTTCTTAATTTTAAAAGGACTATTGTAATCAGGTGAAAAACTTCTTGTAATACATAAAATCTTCCATAGGTTTCCCAATGGTGAAAAGTCATTTCTTTCACTTTCAAATAAAATTTTATAAAAAGAAATGCTAGGTGGTGAACCAGTTGTTAATGGTAGCAAACTTATCATTTGGGGTTTTAATCTTTGTATGTCAATGATATATAACTAATATCATATATTATCACTGGTATATATCTGCTATATCATTAAATATCAGTTTTAATGATATAGATGATTACACCTGCCCCCTTTAATCTCCTGACACATGAATAAAAATAAAATATACGCTACATTTTGTGCATTATAACACATATTTCATATATGGAAAAGGCAAATATGAAACACAATAAAATCACTGCAAATGGTGACTGTAGCCATGAAATTAAAAGACTGCTGGTCCTTGGAAGAAAAACTATGACCAACCTAGACAGCATATTAAAAAGCAGACATTACTTTGCCAACAAAGGTCCATCTAGTCAAAGTTATGGTTTTTCCAGTAGTTTTGTATGGATGTGAGAGTTGGACCATAAAGAAAGCTGAGCGCCAAAGAACTGATGCTTTTGAACTGTGGTGTCGGAGAAGACTTTTCAGAGTCCCTTGGGCTGCAAGGAGATCCAACCAGTCAATCCTCAAGGAAATCAGTCCTAAATATTCATTGGAAGGCCTGATGCTGAAGCTGAAATTCCAATACTTTGGCCACCTGATGCGAAAAGCTGACTAATTGGAAAAGACCCTGCTGCTGGGAAAGGTTGAAGGCAGGAGGAGAAGGGGATGACAGAGGATGAGATGGTTGGATGGCATCACCAACGTGATGGACATGAGTTTGAGTAAGCTCTGGGAGTTGGTGATGGACAGGAAGCCTGGCATGCTACAGTCCATGGGGTTGCAAAGAGTCAGACATGACTGAGAGATGGAACTCCTAGAGGAGTCTAAGATGAAGACTGTAACTGTAACAAGCAGTTAGAATTAGCTTGTTTTATTTCTCAGCTAGCCAGGTAGAGGACACTAATCTTGCATTCAAGTCAAAGGACAACATGAACTGTGAATGGCAACCCACTCCAGTATTTTTACCTGGGAAATCCCAAGGACAGATGAACCTTCCACGGGGTTGCAAGAGTGGGACATGACTTAGCAACTAAATAACAAGATTTAGAAATAGAAAGCAAAGTTCTGCTCCATTTCTGCCCTTTGATAACCATGTACCATTGGTAGTACTTGACATCTTTGAGCCTTTTATTTTGATTCTATAAATTGGGTATAAAAATACTTCAAATCAGTGGTATAGTTAAGAATGTGTATATCAGTCACTATCTATGAATTTGACTCCTGGCTCTGCTTTAACTATGTGACATCAAGTAAACTGCTTCATTTCTCTGTGCCTTAGTTTCATGATCCATAAAATGGAGATGAATAATCTACTTCTTCATATTACTTTGAAGATTAAATTAGTTAGTGTGTGTGTGTGTCTGTATATGTGTGTATATATATATATATATGTGTGTGTGTGTGTGTGTGTGTTGGTGACACAGTAAGCCCTCAATGTATGTTACTATTTTTGTTTTCAATATTATTTTTATTTGGAGGGTTGTAAGAATTAGGGAAAAAAACAGATGTTTTAAAATAAAAACATTTCAAAAACTTGAAATGGTAGAATACAACAAAGTAAATTTGACATAGCCATTCTGAATCTATTATATCATTAAGAATCTTTGGGTTTACTTAAATAATTATAATATCGTATATTGATCCCTTAGCAATTTGTTACAGTTTATATTTGATATTTGATTTCCATTTGGCCCCAAAGAGTTAAAATAGCTTTCAAAATACCAACTTTCTGATTTTGGCAACATTTTCCAAAACTTATTATTAATTCACAAAAGTTGGCATTAGACCATGAACTTCTTCAGAAATAATTACAAAGCAGGAACACTCAGCTGCCTCAAAAATAAATTCAGCTTCCTTCCTAAAGGGGAGGATTTTAAAATAAAATGCTTTCCTTTTATCTTTAAATTGACTTAGAGACATTATAAATTCTGTTTTTTAAGAATCAATCAAACATAATCTCAATTAACTATATACAGAAATCCCAATAAATAGGAATAAGCTTTCAAAAATTACCATGTTGGTCACCACAAAAAAAGAATCTCCACAGAATTAGATACGTCCCTGCACAATATTACAGGTTTAAATATACAACCCAGATTCTAGAGCTGTTATTATGGTCTCAAAGTCTGAGACTGAAACTGAAAGATGCACTTCAGCTGCAAATATGTAGCAATTATCATGAAATGAACTTCATTCCTCATTTTTGCTAATCACCATGGTAACCTGCATTCAATGGATTCTTTCTGGGAAACATTCCAGACTCTATCAGACATTTTTAGTTTGGAAGGTTAGAATATTCTTACTTACTTGGTTGCTTATATTGTTTTTAGCAATATGTAATGGCATTATCAAAAGAATGTACTAGAATATTGAAACTGTTTGATATAATAAAATTCTTAGGTTATAAAGGTAAGAAGAATCTACTACTAACATTTACTAATAATACTTCATAAATATTAACGAATCCATTAGCTTACAAGTTTATAAATTTTAAGTGATCTAAATTCAACATATGTTTTGACTATTGATAATATACATTTACTTACATGCTATATATGAAACATATAAGATATAAAATTGATTTCTATCAAAAGAATTTCTCATTCAGACATAGGAAAAATGTCCATTTTGGCAATAAAGTGGTTTAAGAAACATATTATCTTAGAAAACATATCAAAAGAATGATGTGTTGGCACTGGAACAATATCCTCCATTCTCAGGTCTATGTATATGGCTTAGGAGGTAACTTATACATCAGACTTAGAGAACAAAAATATCAAGAGAGAGGTATGGACTGGGAATTCATATTTCACATTTTTCATAATGAGATAGTAGAAGAAAATATACACCTGGATATCAGACCGAGTACATCTACTTTAAGTGGCCAGTCAGCAAAGGGTGACCAGTCCCTGATGGGACAGAAGACTTGTGCAAGAATGTGTAACACTTTGCCTCTACATTAAGGAAGTCTTGGTATTTAAAATTAAAAAAAGTCATCTGAGCTAAACACGTGCTTACTGATGTAGTAGATTTACATTCCGGAATAAGTTTCTTGGGTTTCCCTGGTGGCTCAGGAGTAAAGAATCCACCAATGCAGGAGAATGAGGATGCAAGCTCTGTGAAGATTCCCTAGAGAAAGAAACAGCAACCCACTTCAGTATTCTTGCTTGGGAAATCCCATGGACAGAGGAGCCTGGTGGGCTACAGTCCATGGGGCCGCAAAGCGTCGGACATGACTTAGCTACTAAGCAACAACAACACGTTCCTTATCTTACTGCAGACTGGGAATAGTTTATAAACTGGTATTGGAGGAGAAAATGGTCTTCTAAGGAAAGCCCCAGAGATCAAGGAAGAGGAAGCCTGATAGAAGATGTCTGAATTGTAAATAAAAAGTTAATTAGGGGATTTGGTTTCTGTTTTAACATGTACAGTGTTTAGAAATTATCAGTTCTGTTTTTATAATGAGGAAAAGTTAGATACACTGAAACTGACTTTTCTTAAACCCATCAAATGATTGAGGTTACAGGATACCAATCCAAATGTGGAGAGAAGGGCAAATCCAGAGAATCACAGCTGGAATTTGCTTATCTGGATAAAAACAGCTGGAGTTATAAACAGGTAGAAACCCTGAAATGGTAATGTTGAAAAATTGCTTGAAGCTGAGTATGGATTATTGTGAGAGCAAGAAACTCTTGCAGCCCCAATCTTGGTGGGGGTGGGGTGGGCGGGATTTGTATATTCATGGACTTTTAACTCCAAAAAAAAAATCCACCAGTTATTCACAATGAAAAGTCAAAAGAATATGCCCTATTAGTTCGAGAAGAGATAGAGGGAGAAAAACCTATGTGAAATAAACCCATGGTTTTTTCCATAACAGAGTTCTGCTCTCTAGGGGGAAATGACTTTATTGGAGGCTTCCTTTCAAAGAGCCATGGGAAGAGGGCATTGTCCTCATTTCAGCCCTCTTCAGCTTTCTAGTCTCATTGAAAGAGGAAAGAGCTATATAAAAAGAAATACTTATGATGGTCACAGGCCAGAGACACAGACTCACTAACAGACTGAGACTTGATTAGATCATACAGCACTGTTCCTCCTCCACACCTTTTCCTACACCAACAAATTCTAGTCTAGTAACAGTAGATTACAGCTGAACAAGCTGCAAGCACAAAATGTCTCTGGTGGTATTTTCAGAAAACCAAACTCAAGATGGAAGTTAAAGGCTGAGTTGTGTCCTCAACCAAACTTATATGTTGAAGCCGTAACCCCAGTACCTCAGAATGTGACTGATTCAAAGATAATAATAATAACAACAATATAATATAACCCTGGGCAGATCCTATTAAAACTTTAGAAAACCCAAAACAAAGGCAATTTTTGAAGGAAGCCAGTGGAAAACATCTTCCCTATAGGGGAGTAAGAATAGTAATTACAGCAGACTTCTTATCAGAAACTGTTTAAACAAGAATATGGCACAGTGAAACATTTAAAATGTTGAAGAGAAAAAACAAGTCACCAACCTGAAATTTCATATCCAGTGAACTTATCCTTCAAAACTGTAAAGAAATAGTCTTTCTCATACAAACAAAAACTGAAGTAACTCATCACTAGCAAACCTGTCCTATACAAAATATTAAACAAATATTTTCAGGCAGAAAGAAAATATAGGAGAAGAAATAAATGAAAAAAATATATGTTAGCATTAATTAATCTAAAGATAACTCTTAAATAGTAGTTGCTAAAACCAGCAGCAAATTACTTTGTTACAAGGACAGATTGATCAGTGAAATGCAAGAAAATAACATCATATAGAAAGAGAAGGAGCAACTGAGTATACTCTGCAATTGAGAACTCTGGTATAGAATTCTTTGAAGAGTTAGATTGCAAACTCTAGAATAACCACTATAAACTTAAACATATATATAACTGATATGATAAGAAATAAAAATAAAGTTCAGAAATAGACCCATGCAGGAATAGCCAACTGATCTTTGACAAAGGAACAGAGGTAATTCAATGGAAAAGTCTTTCAACAAATGATATTGTACTAAATAGATGTCTACTGCAACAAAGAGAACCTACTTGTGATATGAATGATGCCACTCTGAAGAAAACTACATATTGTATAATCCCAGTTTTATGACTTTCTGGAGAAGGTATAAAATATAATCATAGTAATGAGATAAATGGTTGTTAGATGTTCAGCAGGGAACTGGATGTGGTCAGTAGGAAATGCCCGAAGGTTTCTAAGGGACAAAGTTATTTTTCATTATACTATAATGGTGAATACAAAATATAAGACTGTAGTAGTAAAATACATAGAACTTTACAACATAAAAAGCAAACATTATGTATCGAATAAAAAGTCATTTAGGAGGTTTGAGAATCTCAGGATGTAATACAGAACGTGACAAAAATAATCTAACAGTACTACAAATGAATAAACCAATCTCATTGGAGAGGGTGGGAGAATAAGGGGTTGGCTTAAGCAATTTTGGAAATTAGTGAGAGACTTTAAAGGCAAAATGAACTGTACACACAACTGCACTCTACTTGATCAATTTGTTTCCCTTGGGGGGGGTATAAGTCAATAAAAATGAATGATTATTTACATATGCTGGACCTGAACAATTCAGTAAATGGGTGGTAGACAGTAGAAGTCAAGTTTCTCACTATTTGGTTGGGAGGTTAGATAAGCAAGTGAAAAAGCTAAAATGAGCCTTGATAACTGCAAGGAGATCCAACCAGTCCATTCTGAAGGAGATCAGCCCTGGGTGTTCTTTGGAAGGAATGATGCTGAAGCTGAAACTCCAGTACTTTGGCCACCTCATGCAAAGAGTTGACTCATTGGAAAAGACTCTGATGCTGGGAGGGATTGGGGGCAGGAGAAGAAGGGGACAACAGAGGATGAGATGGCTGGATGGCATCACTGACTCGATGGACGTGAGTCTGAGTGAACTCTGGGAATTGGTGATGGACAGGGAGGCCTGGCGTGCTGTGATTCATGGGGTTGCAAAGAGTCGGACACGACTGCGCGACTGAACTGAACTGAATGAGTTTGGGTTGTAGATATCAGTATATACTTGTGCTTAGTTTAATACAGGGAGAGATGGCTATCTGCATAAGTATGCAATGGCACCCTACTCCAGTCCTCTTGCCTGGAAAATACCATGGATGGAGGAGCCTGGTAGGCTGCAGTCCATGAGGTCGCTAAGAGTTGGACACTACTGAGCGATTTCACTTTCACTTTCACTTTTCACTTTCATGCATTGGAGAAGGAAATGGCAACCCACTCCAGTGCTCTTGCCTGGAGAATCCCAGGGACAGAGTAGCCTGGTAGGAGGCCATCTATGGGGTCACACAGAGTCAGACACGACTGAAGCAACTTAGCAGCAGCAGCATACATATAGGTTAGTTATGAAATGAAGTAAAAGTGTTAGTTGCTTAGCTGTGTCCCACTCATTGGAATCCCATGGATTGTTTCCCCCCCACCCGCTAGGCTTCTCTGTCCATGTAATTATCCAAGCAAGAATACTGGAGTGGGGAGCCATTCCCTTCTCCAGGGGAACTTCCCGGCCCAGAGATCGAACCTAGTTCTCCTGCACTGCAGGCAGATTCTTTACCATCTGAGCCAGGTTAGTATACATACATATATCTCATCTGAAAGGGCCTAGAATCAACACCCTAACAGCAATAAGCAAACCCAGTGCCCAGATTGGTATCTAATATCACGATCCAGCTAAAGAAACTATGACTCCTTGGAGAAGTAACAGGTTCTAGGACTGGTGCAAAAAACATTAAAAGATGCACATGGGGTATCTTCTGGTGTCAGAAAGTAAGGAAGTACTTGGGGGGGGAAAGCTACATTAATGGCAATATATCTAAAAGACATAGGAGTCAACTGGAAGGGCTCCCAATGGCCATAGCTGAAAAAATGTTATTAACAGCAACAAAATAAATAAAGTTGCATTGGTTTATAACCCAAATGATGAAATAAATATCCAAGTGATACATGTGAATGAATTAATGTATGTATTATTATAAAATACATGGATTCAAAGGCTTTGCAAAACTGTTGGGGTAAACCAACAGTTCTTAGGCTGAGGGTCTTGGAATGACTCCAAGAATAATATAGAACTGACCCCCTAGGTCTGAAGTTGTGGTCACCTTCACAACAGTCTCTAGATACAAAGGAATTAGAGAATAGAAAAGGGAGTAACACCTGAACCGAGGAACTAGGAATTAAGCTCTAATCATTACAGAATTAGATCAAGCCACGGCCACTGCTACTGTTTCTTGAATAACAACAATGCAACTTACTACAGGGAAAGTCTGGCCTTCCTAACCAGTGATGAAAGCCAGAAATCACAGGATTACCTCCAACTTATTTGCACTTGGGCTTCCCTAGTGGCCAGTGGTAAAGAACCCACCTGCCAATGATGGAGACATGAGTTCAATCCCTGGGCTGTGAAGATGCCCTGCAGAAGGAAATGGCAACCCACTCCAGTATTCTTGCTTGGAGAATTCCATGGACGGAGAAGCCTGGCAGGCCACAGTCCATAGCGTTGTAAAAAAGAGTTGGACACAACTTAATGACTAAACAGTAACATTTGAACTTTCCAGTTTTTGTAAATAATGCATTTTGTAATAAATGCATCTATTTTGTAGAACTTGAGTTACTTGAAAGTCTGGGACATAGAACTTTCAGCTTTCCAACCTCTTCAGACAGAACATGAGTGAAATAAAGCCTGAGAAAGCCAATCTAAGTATTTACCATTGCAGATTAAAGACGTATTTTAGAATAAATTTCAAACAGTATCACAAATTCTCAAATATATTTTAACTCAAAGTCAAGCAAAAACCTAGAGAATTTAATTTTGATATATAGCAACTGAATGCAGTAGGAGGTCAACACAAATTTCTGGAATACTTTCTTTTATAAGCCCTGAATATTCACTGGAAGGACTGATGCTGAAACTCCAATACTTTGGCCACCTGATGCAAACAGCTGACTCACTAGAAAAGATCCTGATGCTGGGAAAGACTGAGGACAGGAGGAGGGGGTGACAGAGAATGAGTAGTTAGATAACACCACCGACTCAATGGTCATTAATTTGAGCAAACTCTGGGAGATGGTGAAGGACATAGGAACCTGGTGTACTGTAGCCCAGGGGGTTGCAAAGAATCTGACATGACTTATCAACTGACAGTGACATAGAATAGAGGGGCAAGATGTCACAGATCAAAAAAAGCTAATTTTTACATTCAATTTTAATTTTGATGATTTTAGAAAATTCTCATGCCTCTCAAAGCACAGAAGTTTTAAGTGAATAGAATGCTAAAGAAATCATTTCAAATGAAAATACATAAATTGATCATCAAAATACATAAACTGATCAACATCATAAAATTAAAGCAGAAGTTTTGATTAATACATATCATGGATTGATGAATTTTCCTTATGTTACAGAAATGAAGAAAGTTTGAAAAATAAAATTTAGAAAAATTTAATGATGAATAAAAAAGAATTTTTCTTTTTATAATTTCACTGCCGTTTTTGGTGCATTTCCTTACAGTTGTTCTCCTATATCATAAGTATTCTTTTTCAATTATGGAAACATTATAATTCTGTATCCTGTACTTTTTAAGTACTAACATATTTAAGCACTTTATAGTATTTAAATATAAAAATCAGCAACTTAATAACTACACAGCAACTTTTATATGTACAAAACATAATTCTTTTCTACTCTTTCGTTACTATTTGAATTTATCGCAACTTTTCACTATTATAAAAATGTGCTCTCTTTTAATGAAATTAGTATAACATTTTCCACAATTTTTTTCCCTAAAGGTTTCTTGCCTTCTAGTACTTTTAAAGACCATGTTTTTTAAAAACTTCATGTATGTTAACCAAATTGTCTCTCATCCCACATCACTAAAAATTATACAATTTTTTAGAAAGAAAATGACAGACTTTAAGAGACATTCTGGCCCAAGATCTGAAGTGAAAAAGTCACTGATTTTATATCTGAGAACCTGAACGTAAAAGATAAGGGTTGAAGAATTGTATTTCTCACAGAATTGAGGACACATTTTTCTGAGAGAAGTAGAATTGTTATGGGACTATTGATATATAGTTTAAAGCATTAGTCCCACAGCCAAATACTAAGTTTTGTATTTGATTTTGACTTATGTCAGATAACAACTTTTTTACATCAGAAAATAACCTCAAACTTTCAAATGATGTATTTTCTCTCATTTTCACCTTTGTGCTAGCATATGTAAATCATTGCCTTTTATGCCCTTCAAATATATCTTGGAAATATGCAAATAAAAAACTAGCCATTGCATGTATGTATTAGCAGTTCTATCTGCTAAGTTATTTCAAGATTAAAAATAATTTTATGTTGTTTACTTAAACAGTAACTATATAATCATAACCCTTGCATAATAATTTATGATTGAGGATTTACAGCTTTACAACCATTAACTTATTAATCTTTACAACTTGCTCTGAAGGCTTAACTTGGTAACTCTAAGCATTTGTGATTTATAGATGGAGAAAATGAAATAGGCAGGTGAGATTCTTTATTTGTAATTGATATTGACTGATCTGGGAAAGAAGCCAGGACTCTGGAGTGTTCATTCTCTAGTCCTGTATCTGGGTTATAGAATCTACTGATTCATTATTTTAATTGTTACAATAACATAGCAAATTATCCAACACCCAATGTTCTATCAAATGGAACCACACACATACAGCTGTAAAAGTCAATGAGGTTAACAAAGGTATTGCTAACATACCTTAAATTGAGGGTTTTCTGAAGCGAAACTTAACCTATTAAATTAAAATACTAATGCTAGTGTTATCATTATGCATATTTAATTTCATTATATAATTGTAAAGTTTATAAACTGAGGCTACCTCATATAAAGAGTCTCAAATACACCTTTTTATTTACAGAATACTGATACATAAATAGCACAAATCCATGTTGAATAAGTGCTACTTGACAGTACTAAAATTTTATTCAATATGCAACTAATTAATCATGACATAGTATAAGAGTATAAGACCAAGTCATGGAAGGCTATTAGGTGGGGTAAATCAGAAAATGCCAGACCTAGTGGAGTTAGGTTTTGGCAGGGATAAATACTGAGATGTGGCCAAAATGTAAGTTAACTCTTGTGTTTGAAAGGTAGATATGTGACTTGCAGTACAGAGCAAAGCAACTGATTCAAAATATAGATTGTAATGAGCTTTTGGAGGAACAGACAAATTGAGGGATAAATACTAAAAATAGGAGAAGCTGACAGAATGTTTCAGGTTTTATAGAGCTAATGATACACATAACAACAACGCAAAATACTTGAACTTCTTAACTATGGATGGAGGTTCGTGACATTTTACGAGAGACAGGAATCAAGACCATCCCCAAGAAAAATAAATTCAAAAAAGCAAAATGGCTGTCTGAGGAGGCCTTACAAATAGCTGCGTGAAAAGAAGAGAAACAAAGAGCAAAGGAGAAAAGGAAAGATATACCCATTTGAATGCAGAGTTCCAAAGAATAGCAAGGAGAGATAAGAAAGCCTTCCTCAGTGACCAATGCAAAGAAATAGAGGAAAACAACAGAATGGGAAAGACTAGAGATCTCTTCAAGAAAATTAGAGATACCAAGGGAACATTTCATGCAAAGATGGGCTCGATAAAGGACAGAAATGGTATGGACCTAACAGAAGCAGAAGATATTAAAAAGAGGTGGCAAGAATACACAGAAGAACTGTACAAAAAAGATCTTCATGACCCAGATAATCACAATGGTGTGATCACTCACACTCATCTAGAGCCAGACATCCTGGAATGTGAAGTCAAGTGGGCCTTAGGAAGCATCACTATGAACAAAGCTAGTGGAGGTGATGGAATTCCAGTTTAGCTATTCCAAATCCTGAAAGATGATGCTGTGAAAGTGCTGCACTCAATATGCCAGCAAATTTGGAAAACTCAGCAGTGGCCACAGATTGGAAAAGGTCAGTCTTCATTCCAATCCCAAAGAAAGGCAATGCCAAAGAATGCTTAAACTACCGCACAATTGCACTCATCTCACACGCTAGTAAAGTAATGCTAAAAATTCTCCAAGCCAGGCTTCAGCAATATGTGAACTGTGAACTTTCAGATGTTCAAGTTGGATTTAGAAAAGGGAGAGGAACCAGAGATCAAATTGCCAACATCTTCTGGATCATGGAAAAAGCAAGACGGTTCCAGAAAAACATCTATTTCTGCTTTATTGACTATGTGAAAGCCTTTGACTGTGTGGATCACAATAAACTGTGGAAAATTCTGAAAGAGATGGGAATACCAGACCACCTGACTTGCCTCTTGAGAAACCTGTATGCAGGTCAGAAAGCAACAGTTAGAACTGGACATGGAACAACAGACTGGTTCCAAATACGAAAAGGAGTATGTCAAGGCTGTATATTGTTACCCTGCTTATTTAACTTATATGCAGAGTACATTATGAAAAATGCTGGACTGGAAGAAACATAAGCTGGAATCAAGATTGCCGGGAGAAATATCAATAACCTCAGACATGCAGATGACACCACCCTTACGGCAAAAAATGAAGAAGAACTAAAGAGCCTCTTGATGAAAGTGAAAGTGGAGAGTGAAAAAGTTGGCTTAAAGCTCAACATTCAGAACACTAAGATCATGGCATCTGGTCCCATCACTTCATGGCAAATAGATGGGGAAACAGTGGAAACAGTAGCTGACTTTTATTTTGGGGGGAGGGTTTCAAAATCACTGCATATGGTGACTGCAGCCATGAAATTAAAAGATGCTTGCTCCTTGGAAGAAAAGTTATGACCAACCTAGACAGCATATTAAAAAGCAGAGACATTACTTTGTCAACAAAGGTCCGTCTAGTCAAGGCTATGTTTTTTCCAATAGTCATGTATGGATGTGAGAGTTGGACTATCCAGAAAGCTGAGCACTGAAGAATTGATGCTTTTGAACTGTGGTGTTGGAGAAGACTCTTGAGAGTCCCTTGGACTGCAAGGAGATCCAACCAGTCCATCCTAAAGGAGATCTGACCTGGGTGTTCATTAGAAGGACTGATGTTGAAGCTGAAACTCCAATACTTTGGCCACCTGGTGCAAAGAGCTGACTCATTGGAAAAGACCCTGATGCTGGGAAAGATTGAGGGCAGGAGGAAAAGGGGATGACAGAGGATGAGATGGTTGGATGGCATCACTGTCAATGCACATGGGTTTGGGTAGACTTAGGTAGTTACTGATGGACAGGGAGGCCTGGTGTGCTGTGGTTCATGGGGTTGCAAAGAGTTGGATATGACTGAGTGACTGAACTGAACTAACATCAAAGATTGGGTTCTCTTTGCTGACTTCTGGACTAATTGATAATTGGTAGGAAGCATTTGCAGGTGTGTTCTATAAGTCAATTCCCAAGGCATTGAGCTAATGAGAGAGGCTATCACTATATAAGTTACTTCTAGACCAAATATTATTATATAAAAAAAAATAAGTTGTGATCAGGTTTCTCTAAGAAACAGAATCAGTAGAACAAAACAGGAAGAAACAGAACCAACACATACTCACACACACACACACACACATATATATATAGTGGTTTACTTCAAGCATTTGGTTGACAGGATTGTAGGGACTAGAAAGTTGGAAATCTGTCAGGCCAGCTCACAGGCTAGAAAGGCTTGGGCAGGAACTGATGCTGCAGTCTTGTGACAGAATTTCTTCTTCCTCAGGGAAATCTTGGTCTTTCAATTGATTGTACCATCCCCACTCAGATTATTGAGGATTATCTTTGTTTCAAGTTAGCTAATTGGCCATCTTATCCTCATTTATAAAATGTCTTCACGGAAACATCTAACTTCATTTTAAATTGAATAATTGGGTACTATAGCTCAGCCAAGTTGACAGGTAAACTACCACAACTTCCTAAAACTAACTGTAAATTTTATAGTTCAGAAAATAGATGCATAAAAATCAGTATATCAATGTTTTCTAAATGAGAGTACGTTTACTGAAGATGTGTGCTAAAGAACTGAAGAATGTATTCTTCTGTAGGAAATACACATGTGAGAGTGGAGCCTTAAATGGTTTTAATCCAGGGGCGGGAGACCTGGGTTCAATCCCTGGGTTGGGAAGATCTCCTGGAAAAGAGAAAGGCTACCCACTCCAGTATTCTGGCCTGGAGAATCCCATGGACTGTATAGCCCATGGGTTTGCAAACAGTGGACACGACTCGGACACGACTGAGCGACTTTCACTTTAATCCAATGATTTACAGAAATTGTGAAAACCTCTAAGCAGTAGCTGGAGACCATAAGAGATTGCTCTAAGATTCCGCAACAGCATTCTGAGGCATAGATTATTTAATATGACTAAGACATCTATGTTACCTCTGTTTTGAGGTGAAAAATTTGTTAAGTCTATTACCAGGAACGCGGTGCCAGGACCCCTTGTTGCCCTGATCATCCTTGTTGACCCGGAAGCAGTTTCCGGCCTCAGCCTCCCAGTCCTCGCGATGCAAGAGCTCTGAACCCTGGCGCGTGCCAGGGCCTCCTGATCTTGCGCGGGATATTGTGAGCTGAATGGGCATGTGCACGCCGCCCGGCTCCGCCCCTGCCTTGGTACCCTGGACCTGCTGGCGGGTGGTGTCCGTGTGCTCCTGGCCCTGCCTCGGGTCGCATCCTCTTCTGGCCGCATCACGGAGGTGTCCACGTAGGCGGGTGAGGCATTGTGTTCGTGGAGAGGGAGATGGTACTGGGAGGGATGGTCCTGATGCTCTGGGTGGGGTCCCACCATTCGGAGGGCTGCTCCACCCTCTGGGGGACACAGACTGCGGATGGAGGGGAGCGGGCAGAGGATGGAAATGCAGTCCCCAGTCTCGTACATGTTGGGATGCCACATCGTGGGCAGGAGCAGGAAGACCGGCAGGGAGTGAGAGGAATCGGTGGTCGATGGGGCTCCTGAGGCGCCTGGAAGTAGCCACCCTCGTAATAGGTGTTGGGAGTCCCGGAGATGGTCGCCTCCGGGTTGTATAGGTCGCCCGCATCTACCAGGATCACCTGGAAGCCCTCCGCTGGCTCCTCCTGCAGCCCCTCGAACTCGGCAGCAGTGTCTTCTTCGAACTGGGCACCAGTGGCCGGGTGGGCCGTGACCGGGGTGCGCGGGGCCCGGTGCGTGAGGCTGCGGGTTGACGGCTGGTTCTGGGCCCGGACTGGGCCGCCTGCCTCCTCTGTGTCGCCGACACTGCCACCCGGGACCCCCGGGCGCCCCACCTGCCTTTAATACTTTTATAATTGTTTGTTTCTGTTTGTAATTCACTCATTCCTTAAGTAATTTTTGTATACTTTGTTGTATTTATGTCCAGTGAAAGTGACTCTAGTCTGTTTAGTGTAAGGTGAGTGAAGTTGTTCAGTCGTGTCTGACTCTTTGCGATCCCATGGACTGTAACTTACCAGGCTCCTCTGTCCATGGGATTCTCCTGGTAAGAATACTGGAGTAAGTTGCCATTTCTTTCTCCAGGGGCTCTTCCTGACTCGGGGATCAAAGCCAGGTCTCCCGCATTGCAGATAGACGCTTTACTATTTGAGCCACCAGGGAAACCAGGATTTAGTGTAAACCCATGAAAAATTATTGAGTAGAGAGAATTTGCTTTCTGTCTTCCTGCATTCACTCTTGGTTCCTCATTTGTTCAGGTTCCTATTATGTTTATTTTGTTCCAAAGACTTACAGGTCACGTTCCCTAGAAGCAAAGCTTGATAATGGGATTCTTAGGCCTGTGTTTATTGTGGGAGTACTCTCAGCAGAAAGTGAGGGAAGCAAGAGATGGTGGGGGGAGAAAGAATTGGGTCTTGAGAGTGCCTCATCTGATCTCATAGTAAAGTTTTTAGGGAAAGGTACTGTAGATTTAATCCAGCTAAAGGCAGATGGAGCAGTCTATTGAAACTCTTTGGCCAAGTTCTACCCCAGGGAGATGGGTTGGGCTGGCATGTGGCCTCCCAGTCAAATTAGCTTCCTTTTGGCTGAGAGAAATTCCCCAGAGAGGGGAGCAGGTGTGAGTTGATATTAGCCAACACCCACATCAGCTAGGAAACATATACTCCTCACCTTAAGCGGTATTTGGGAAGGGTACCATTAGCCACATTAGCAAACATTACCATCTTGTCCCTGCACAACTCAGATCCACTTGCTGATTACATTTTTTTTTTTTTCCTATCCCAGGACCAGGTGATTTCACTGATCAAGTCTATCCAACATTTAAAGAAAAATTAACAGCAGTCCTTCTCAAACTCTTCCAAAATATTGAAGAAAATAGACTGCTTTCAGATTCATTTCTTGAGGCCTGCAATATCCTGATACCAAAACCAGATAAGAACATTACCAGAAACAAAAGCTATAGGCCAGTGCCCTTGATGGACACAGCTGCAAAAATTCTCAAGAAACTATTAGTAAGCTGAATTCAACAATAGGTTAAAAGGCATACACCATGATCAAGTGGGATTCATCTCTTGGATGCAAGGATGGTTTAACAACCTCTACATTAATAAAATAAAAGATAAAAGTCATATGATCATCTCAAAATGTGCAGAAAAAGCATTTGACAAAATTCGGTAGTAATTTTGAATTCCTCCTACAGTAGATGAGAGCCCATTTGTGTTCTATCAGGAAGGCCAGCTGGCTTTCATACTTGATTTTCAATTGCATATTAATGACTGTAAGCCTTTCATTTTCTTTTTTTTTTTTTGAAAATGTTACTTCACGCAATTCCTTATAATTACAATTTCCCACATACTTGTCAAATATCTGATAGAAGCCAGCTAGTGAATTCCCTAACTCAATTATACAATTCCAGTTTACCACAGATGGAAATTTTATCAATTAGGCTGCCACCAGTATTAATCTGTTCTCCACCTACAATTAGTGATGAAGCTCTTATTGCTATAGGCAGGCTACAACTGATGACTGGTGTTGCTCTAAAGCTTCAGTCCTGGTTATCAGCAGTTATAGGTGGCATGCACTGGGAAGCAGATTCTGGGATGGAATTTACCATTTATGGTATTGATTAGGAAGTATCCTCAAAATCTATACCCCTGGAAGGCAGAGGAGGGAAGCAGGATTGAGCAGAGAGAAAAGGCAAGCTGTGATGCAGGCCACTGTGAGTTTTGGCCAACGTGACAGAGAGCTCTGAAGCTTAAGTGGACTATCAGTGTTGTCACATTGAGCTCAAAAATCCAGGCATTCATGTGCTGACTTTGATCAGTCATAGTGTATGGGCTTCCCTGGAAGTGTGTCCCTTTCACTGAGACAACCCTTTACAACTGAGGCATTTCTGCAGGGTACTGCAGCAGTTGGGTGAGACATTGACTACAGGTGTCAGTTCTGTGTAACATGAATTTATAGGCTCCTGGAGTTACCAGTAAGGTGCTGATGTAATCCACTTGCCAAGTGTGTTCTCAGGGAATTCTTCCTAAAGCGATTTTCATGTGGTTTCTTTGTCTTCATATGAAGTACAGTCCTTTGACCCATTGGTGATTTCAGCAGGGGCAATGGAATTACATCATCATTTGATCCGCCTTTGCTTTGCTTGGGTGTCTCGTGCCATTTTGTCTTACGAACACAGAAAAATGTGGATTTTATTGGGGAACTCCTATCAGTGAACTAAGTAGCCTCTTTTACCTTGGTTTGGAAAGAATCAGAATTCAGAGCATGGAATGATGGGGGTAGCTGGATACTTAGTGGGCTCTACCACTGGTAGTGAAGCAGCCTGCTTACGCATATGTACTGAGGAACTCCCTCTGAACGTCAGCCCTGTCCCTTGTTTTCAAATGTACCTTTTGCCCTTTATCAGTGGGCTCTGTTTCCTCCGTCACTTTACCATTCCTCTGATCGTATCCAAATTATTATAGACCATTTTAATCTCAGGGTTATCTGATGTTCTCCTGTAGTGGGAGGGGTCTAGCAGTACTCAGTGGCAAGCTGGCTGTATTCCTTTGTAAAGGACATGAAAACATCTGCATCAGATTGCTCTCAAATCTGAAACTCCAGGAGTTTCCAGTGAAGAACAGTATTCAGTTTCTATCATATGTCCCAAATGACATGTGATCTGTTTGCGAGCACTTTTAAAATCAGCTGGGCATTTGAGCATCTTATCTTTCAGTATGATTTGATGAGTAATGCCTGGAACCCAAGCACGTGTAAATCTTTTTAACTTTTCCCTTCTCATGATCTCATTCAAAAGGGAATTCTTTCTTAATCCCTGTTAGTCTGTCTGTCTCCATGTTGGTCCTGTGAACACACTGTCATGTTTATCAGTCAGACAAGGCTGTTTAAAAAGGGGTTAGTGAGAATCATTACTCTGATTTCAACCATTTTTCTTTTCAAATTAGTGATCACTTGCTGTGCTCTTAATATTTACTACCAAAACGGTGATTTTTGCCTAGTATTTATTACCAAGAAGGGCTCAAGCAGTACCAAGCATGTCCAACTGAAACCTGGTAACAGATAGACATTGCTCTATGTTATTTGGTCCTGAAATAGGCAGATCTGAATTTATCCAAGCTGTTATATATGGGGAGAACTTGAAAGGGCCTTTTTTAAGGAACAAGGGTCACAGTTAGCTTTGAAGACATGCTGTTGGCTCCCAAAAGTTGGCAATATGTTATTAATTTTCTGGTGAGAATGCTATCAATTTCCCCCTTGTCTGTACACTCTTCAACAGCTTTCTAAAAAGCCAACCCAATAAAGCTGGTTATTGTCCTTTGTATTCTCCTCCACCAACTTAGTACCACCTTTCTTTTGGCTAGGTGAAGAACACAGAGCTTCTTGGATAGAAGAACACAGCTCTCATTATTTAACACCATGAATGATAACAGGTCTAGTAAATTAGGTTTGTCCCATGGTTAATTTGTTGACATACAAGAACATTGTTAAGTAAGATGTTTGAGATTGAAGAACTTTCCCTTACAGCTTCTGTCATGGTTGGTTACTAGTATTAAATTGGGTATCTTTTTTTTTTTATCATTATACAGTCAATCTGAGTGCACATTCCTATGCTTCGAGGGAGGGTTCTATTTCTTAGTCAAAGATGGAGTGAGGCTGTAAGGGTTGGGTTGTGCTCTCAGGGTAAGTCTGCCCAATTCTAGTCATTACCCACTGCATCTATTTAGTTGTCTTGCCATCTTTATGAGACTGCTCACAAATGTTTGCAGACAACTGGGCATCTGTGGTCAACCCAGATACTCCCTTCCATTCATCAGTATCTAGAATTAGTGACAGGACACCCTGTCATTTAAACTGAGGATCTCTGTGGCAGGGATCCCCAGCCTCTGCAGAACTTCTCTGTAAAGTGTCTCAGATTGTTAGCAAACAGACTACCCTCTGCATCTGGACATCTAGCCACGGCTCTTGACTACTTCTGTAGTCTTTCTGGTGATCACTGGTCATAAACAAGTTATTTTGTGAATAAATATAATGCCTGCTGAGGTGAAGAACAAGAAAAGGCATTTCAGTAATTTAAAAAGAAGGTTTGATTTATTTTAGGCCCAGTTTTCTAGTTGGCCCTTTAGAGATTTATATTTCATAAATGATGCCAATAGAAACTTGGAATAGAAAGTTCTATGCCATCCGCTTAGCGAGACTTTCCCTCAGGAGAAATCTATTTATTTTAAAGATACTTGGTAAGACTTGTCCCCAAAATCTTCTATAAGGCTTTTACCACGAGTGTGTGCTCAGTCGCTCAGTCATGTCTGACTCTTTGGGACCTCATGGACTGTAGCTTGCTCGGCTCCCCTGTCCATGGAATTTTCCAGGCAAGAATCTTGGAGTGGGTTGCCATTTCCTGCCTCAGGGAATCTTCCCGACGCAGGGATTGAACCCACGTCTCCTGCATTGCAGGTGGATTCTCTACCACTGTGCCACCTGGGAAGCCAAGGCTTTTACCCCTTCTTACTAAAGATGTGTGGAAAGCGACCTAGGCCTCAATTTCTTACCAAGTTTTCTCCCCCTTTTTCTTTTCTTAACAAAAACTTTCTCATTATTTATTAGTTTGAAAGATAATCTTGCCACTGGTATCTGTGCCATGAAGTGTTGAACTGTCAAAGCAGACATATGAATGGGAAATCTTACCAAGTATCTATCTTTCCTAATATTTAACTATACAAGCAAGCCACAAGCTCCATTTGGTGAGTGTGTGTTACACACTCATTGCTCCTTCCCTCTACCAGGTCATTGCTCTTTTTCACCTCAGTCTTCTGCCCTTAGGTGGGCACTTTAGATCCAGGCCTAAAACAAAGTCTTCCTCTCTTGTAGCTGCCCTTTTATACACCCTACTATGTCCAGAGGATTTTAATTGTATTTCATAGGAATTGGTTGTTTTCCTAGTAAGTGAACATATAAATTCCCTGGTTGAAGCAGCTCTTTCTTTTAGCTAGCTTTGCTATAGGAGCTTTGCATATATTTTCTTTCTTTGTTCTTTAGTATTCCTAATTCCTGAACCCTTGGACCGTGTTTGTCATGGCAGGGAATAGATTCACTCAGTGCTTTTAAGCAGAAAGAAATTGAAGAATTAAGGTACAAAATTGTTGCGGAGTGAGAAGTTAGAGGTCAAGAGATGCTACTGCCACCTAGTGGTCAAGAAAGTGCCCCACCACTGCCAACCTCACAGATGTCTTCATCGGCATTTCTTTTCAATGTTGTGGCACATCTGCTGCATACTGCTTATTGGCCGGCTCCACTAAATAATGAAGAATGACCCTCATCTCTTTCATTTCTAAACTCGAATGAGTACATCTCAAGATTATGGTAAAAGATAATCTCATCCAGAAAACTAGTTGCTAGGGCATCTGGGAAATGTAGTTTTTGGTCATACAACCCCTGTGATGCAGAGGGTAAGGGTATTAAACAGAAGAGAGTGAAACATTCCACAGATATCTCAGATGACAATACCTAACACAGATTTATTCCTTGCAGTTCCCTAGTCTCAGAAGCTATTTCAGCATCCTTAGTCCATACTGACCTGATACATTTTTTCTGCATTTTCCTAGTGTGTCTTTTTAGTAATTCACCAAAAGTATCTTCTTAAGATTCACAATGTCTTAAAAAGTGGCAGCCAACTATATTTTAAAATTTATGATAGCAGATTAGTGTTTTCACTACTGGTAAAGCATTTGCATTGTTACTGAGTCTTTATGGAATCTTTAGCTTCAACGATGACTGTACTGAGAATTTCAGGTCCCCTGGCCAGCTGACATGGGAAATGTGAGTATTAGTAAGATTTAGAAGCTTCTCCCCTTAGGGCACCCATAAAACCTGCCCTCTTTGCTCTGTCCCTAGAACTGGTCCTAACACATTAGAGTATAATACAAATTAGTTGATTTTTGTGGTCACGAAATTATGAGCAGTGCTTTTCTATCCTGAAAATAATAATGTACAAAATAAAAGGAAATTAATTTATTCCTTTAATATTTCTGGAAAAGGAGAGTGGATTATTTATAAAAATGATAATAAAACTATCCATTTCCAAAGTGGCAAAAATGTTTAAAAATACTTTGCAGTCAGTCTCCGAAAACCTTTTGTCCTGGCCCCTTCTATGTCTGGTTAGGAGGAACAATCTCAGAACCACATCCCTTCCAAACTCCAAACCAATAATTGAGAAAACAGTTTAAAGTTCCATTTTTGGAACTTGCTATTAATAAGCCAAGTTTGAACTATAACATGGAATAAAATTCTTTGAAAATGTCCTCAATATTGTATATCTCACAATAATTATGTTCTCGATTTCCTGTTATTTCCTCCCTTGCCCATTCTTTTATCCTTCGTCTGATTCTCCTTATCTCACTTCTTCACTGTAAAGAATTAATATGTTTGTTATTTTTTTCTTCAATGGGTATTTTACTGTTTAAAGGACACTTTGCATTGCTCAAGTAGTCTTTTTCTTACCCCTGTATATTAAACACTGCTACAAAGCTGATTTTTTTAAAAATAAGAACAAAACTTTTACTTTAATTGTACCGAACACCATGATAAGGATGGTATTTAAAGCAAAATATTCAAGAGATTGTGGCAGAACCAAAAGAGAGACCAAAGGAAAAATTACAGCTTTTCTTTTTTTTTTTTGCTTTTGGGGAATGAGAATTTGATTCTGCTAATGGAACTGATTTTTCACTAAGATACACTATGCACTCTTTTAAAATGAATTCTTGCTAATTAATGTCAGTGTAAACCACAGAGGATATAAAGTGAAAAGTTTTAATCAACCACTGAAATTAAAAAGTTCCAGATTTGTACAGAAAGTTTCAGGAAGATGAATACCTGTTTGCTTTATTAAATATCCAAAATGTGAGTAATATCTATATGCAAATTTAAACAGCCATTCAGATCAGATCAGATCAGTCGCTCAGTCGTGTCCGACTCTTTGCAACCCCATGAACCGCAGCACGCCAGGCCTCCCTGTCCATCACCAACTCCTGGAGTTAACTCAGACTCATGTCCATCGAGTCAGTGATGCCAACCAGCCATCTCATCCTCTGTCGTTCCCTTCTCCTCTGTGCTACTTACCAAACTATAAGCTGTATAATAAAATGACTAGGATAGTGCGTTGTTTTGGTAATTTCTGCTGAAAAAAAAGTCCTCATTTCAATAATAATTTGTTAAAATGTTCAAGGATATTTTAACATTTTGTTAGATGAGAAGTTCTAAGTTATTTGTGTAAGACACGGGCCACCATGGCATGTTTATAAACTGAGTATAAAAGAGAGACACAAAAAGACAGAGTTCAATGTTACATGTTTTAAATGCAACCCTTCCTTTTCATGCCCATGCCAACTTCTGTGTGACACAAATTGGCTTTCTATTGTCCTTACTGTGTTAAATGAAAAGCTGATGCTAGCATTAGCAATATTAAATACAATGTTCATTATAAATATAACATCATCAGGAAAGATTTGGATAAAAATTCAATATTTACTTAGTCCTACCTTGTGTCAAGCTCTGCATTCATCTCTTTTGCATACATTATTTCATTTATTTCTTTCAACAATCTGAGTGTGTATTAGAAGGAGGGACTAGATATAGTTCATTCCAAAATAATTTTATGGCATTAGGATTCCAACTAAAAAGTCAGATATCACAGAAGTAATACTTGTTATCACACCAGAAATTGTCTCATCTAGCAAGAAGCAATAGGTTCTGGCTGGGGAGATGCTGTGAGACCCCTTACATCAGGCAAATACTATGGAAACTATCAAAGTATAGCTGTGTTTGCTGCCTGGGCACTTAGGATTCTTTGCTCCCGGGATTAAGCAGGCAAGAAGAGGGGTCACCCACAGGGGAAACTGACAGTGATCGCAGGAGGAGGAAGGGCTGCTCGTAGAAATGGGAGTCAACCCCATTCTAACTGCGAATGAACAATCACAGCTGCCCCAGACCGAGAGGGTAATTGTCAAGAACTTAACTGCCTTCACGAATAAAGGTTTAGGTCATTTCATCACGTATATGTCACCATTAGCTGGCAGGGTGATAGCCTGGGATGAGAGGAACTTGAAGGAAATACTGGAGAAAGGAGAGGATGAGGCACAGTGGTGGCTTCCAGATCCACTGCAGAGGCTGGGGCTATGGACTCTTCACTATGAAGCTCCCTAGTCAAAATTCAAATGATTGGTATTATTTAAAATCTCACCGAGGAAGAGAGGCCCAGGGGGAATCACACAAAAGATTTTCTTGCATCTGTGGAGTAGAGCAAGGGTGGGCTATGGAGGCCATGAGAGTGCGCAATCAGGGCTGGACTGTGAGGAACAGAGTACACAGAGAGTCCAGCGGCCCCATTCTGACATCCATTGCCCTGCATTGCCCCATTTTCATGGAGGCCACACTCCCCAGTGAGTGAGTGAGGCAGGGACTCAAAGGCAGGCCTATTCCGTGGAGAAGCAGGACTCCTGGGATAGCAGCTTTTGGCTCCCCACCAACCTTGTGGAACTGAACTTTCTTCTGAACTTCCATCTAAAGTGTTTTTACCCAATTGCCTCCTTCCTGTTCTCTGTCCTTCACTTAGGACTGAGATTTGAATTCTGAGCTCATGACCCTCTCAGCCTCCCTTAGATCCCTCCCCACTGCCTCACAGCTTGCTTCTCACAGGGCCGGGACAAACACAGACACTTACTTGGTGAAAACTGCCCACTTTTTCACTGAGCGGCTTTTGCTCCTGTTGCGTAACAAGCTGACAGCACAGCGACCTTATCGTATGTAAGCCTGACAAGCTTCGTATCTCCCAGAAATTAATCAGCATTTCAGGCCCGTTGAAGAGACCTTTCTAGTTTTTGCTGCTCCTGCAGATAAGTGTCTTAAATTCTGGCTCATTTCTTTGTTCAGTTCAGTGTGATGTTGAGAGGAGGAAACAGGTAACAGCATTTGGGGAGGAAAGAGGTGATAGCATGTTGAAACTGAATACCACTCTTAAATCTTTACCATTAGTTCCAACAATAAGCTAAACTGTGCTCTATTTTGTTTCTCTTCCTGACTTACCATAACCATTTTTTTTACAGTGCTTGTCAATTTTTTTGTTTCTGTTACCAAAAATATGTTTATTAATATCAGTGCTAATTTGGATCCTTTCACTTTCTGATTGTCAGTTATATCAGTCATTAATTTAACTGCATTTACTAAAAATCAACCTCATATTAGGCAAGAAAGGAGGAAGAAGAAATGAGTATCTGATGGGTTTTAATCCCAAACATTCTAGAGCTCTTTATAGCTCGGAAAAACTTAAGGGAGGTAATTCTTTTTATAGCTAGGAGAGACTTAAAATTTCTTAGCATGACTCTGGTTTCCACCTTTGTTTATCTTCTGTATTTCCCAGGTTATGTGGCCCTTCAGAGAAGGACATGCAGTCACATAAGAAGTATAGAAAGCTCACAGTTTTGCATATTATTGAATGAAAAATGAAGGACAATCTATGTAACTGCTACATAGAGCTTGCTAAAGTAAGCATATTTTCCCAATCAGAACTTTTTTTTTTTTTTTTGTAATCATGGAAAACTGCTTATTGTGAGCACTTATTACCCAATTGAAATGATTTCTTTTAAGGATAGAGTGTGATTTTGAGTTTTATCCAACTGGAAGCTTATCATGAAGCATGATTGCCTATCTTAATGCATTATATACAATCAGAAAATATATGTTAATTAGGTAAATTTTGTTCAAGTATGTTTATGAGATGCTTGGTTTAGAAGACCTTGCATTCAAAATTGAGAAAGACATGCTCTTGGAGACAAGGTCTAAGGCGAAAAAAATAAAAAGGTAATACCTGTCCATCAGTGTTCCCGTTAACCTGTGGACTTCTGTCTTTGCTTTTTGATTGACTTTTATTGGCTTCAAACCCAGATTATATCTTGAAATCTGATTTTCACTTCCATGTTATTAGATATGATAATTCTCTGCCAGATTGGTACCTGACTTTAGTCTGTTTGTTATATTTTGTTGAAATTTGTCTTACCTTAGTGCCCAATGTTCTAGTTAATTCTTTAGAGGTAAAATTTATATACAAGGAAATGCTTAGATCATGAGTATTTAATTCCAGGAAAATTTTGACGAATGCTTTGACCTCTGTAACCTAAATCCCTGTGGACATATTTCTTTCTTAAACTTCTGGTAACTACAACTCATAGCTCACAGACACATTGACATATGACTGAATTTAGCTGGGGCAAGAAAACACCTCTTTGGGATATAAACTTGGTTTAAAACCAGGGTCACCTTATGACATCTTGATGACTAGCCCTAACTATTAATATATATGACTATGGGTTATCTTCATTTGCCCTTCAACATGGCAGTCAACCCTTCTTACTCCAGACTATGAACTCAATACTGACAAAAAAAAAAAATCTCATTCATCTCAAATTCCAAACATTTAAGAAAAGTAAATATTTTACACTTTAATAATAAATAGAAGTTGCATATTGATCCACACAAAAAATTTGTCCAAACTGATATGTATACAAATATTGTTTCCCTTCCAAATAATATCAGTTCCTAAGATCAGATAGCAAGAGTTTTTAGGTCACAGGGTGTATGTATGTATGGCATATATATATTTCAAATTTTATAAATCTGCCATATATGTGTCTGTGTGTGTGTATATATATATTTCAAATTTTCTGCTGGGTGTATGTGTATATTTGTGTATGAAAAGTGAAAGTGAAGTCACTCAGTCATGTCCAACTCTTTGTGACTCCATGGACTGTAGCCTACCAGGCTCCTCCATCCATGGGATTTTCCAGGCAAGAGGACTGGAGTGGGGTGCCATCGCCTTCTTCAGGGGATATATATATACATATATATATATTTAATTTTCAAAATCTTCTGTGTGCTCCTTAGTTCCTCAATACATATTCTACCTGTTTAAATACTTAAGAGAGCCTGGGTTGCTCAGCAGGCTTATGGAAACAGATGCCCACAAAGCCTTTTTGCAGCCTGATTCTAAGGTGCTGGATTCTGCTTAGCTGCCTATAATAGTCTGTCCAGGTGGCACTAGTGGTAAAGAATACACCTACCAAAGCATGAAACACAAGAGACTCGGGTTCAGTCCCTGGGTCAGGAAGATACCCTGGGAGAGGAAATGGAAATCCACTCCAGTATTCTTGCCTGGAAAATCCCATGGACAGAGGAGCTTGGCAAGCTACAGTCCATGGGGTTGCAAAGAGTTGAACACGACTGAATGTCTGAACACAGCACAGCAGTCTGTAATGGGGTCTTTCCTTCTACCTGTTATGATATCTGGCACTTACATGATCACTAATCCATCATTTAAATTCCTGTCCTCCTGCAGATTCCAACTTTTCAGAGGAGCATGTATTATTGTACTGACTAACTTTACATACTCTGATAGTCCAGATAACTTCTTTTATAATGCTTCTTTTATCTTGAGGTTTTAATAGTTACCCACCAAGGGCATTTTTCAGTGCTCTTAGGTCGCCAGGATTGAAGGAACTATAATAGATTCCTTTATCCATTCAATCATTCAAATATTTATTGAGCATCTATCATATGTCATACCCTGAACTAAGATCTGGGACAGAATATTAAATACAATTTGGCTTCTAGTCAATGACATAATACGAGAAAAGAAAAATATTCAAGAAATAATTACATTATGTGATCAGTGCAAAAATGAAGATCTGTATTAAGGAATAGTGGGAATTAATCTCCTTTACTTGGATAGCAGTGAAAAATGGTAGAGAAGACATATAAACTCTGTCTTTGATGATGAGAAGTTTGTACTGCTGGGAATTGTGGTACAATGATAAAAGGGCATTCTAAGAAGTACAGAAGCATGCTATGAAACTATAGCGTGGATTAGTGGAATCTTAAATAATTCAGATGTCTAATTCAGGTTACTGCATTGGTGGGAGATGAGGTTGAAAAATTAATATTACATGTTTTAAGTCTTTACAACAGCTCTGTGAGGTGGGTATCCTAACTTCATTGTTTTTCCTATTTTGTAGATGTAAGAATGCAGGCAGAGAAAGGCTAAGTCAGTTGATCAAGGTCATATAGTTAATAAATTATAGCACCAGCTTCAAAACCAGGCAGACAAATGTTTTCCTGATTTTATTTTCAAATTTAGTTTTTTTGAGGTAAAGTATACATATTATAAAATTCGACCTTTAATGTTGACAGTAATTTTGACAGGTGCACTTGAATTTCATCCATATGGAGGCATGTATCAGAAGTTCCTTGTTTTCTATTGCTCAGTAGCTTCCATTAGGTGAATTCCATAATCAGTTTATGCATCCACTGGTTGGTAGACATTGTATTGTTGTTTTACTTTTAGATGATTATGAATAATATTATGTTAAAGTTTCTGCCAGACAGTTCCAACATGTGGGTCATTTTAAGTCTGGTCCTTTTGCTTGTTATGTCTCTTGACAATTTTTCGAGACCCAGATAATCATGATAGTGTGATCATTCACCTACAGCCAGACATCCTGGAATGCGAAGTCAAATGGGCCTTAGGAAGCATCACTATGAACAAAGCTAGTGGAGGTGATGGAATCCCAGTTGAGCTATTTCAAATCCTGAAAGATGATGCTGTGAAAGTGCTGCACTCAATATGCCAGCAAATTTGGAAAACTCAGCAGTGGCCACAGGACTGGAAAAGGTGTTTTCATTCCAATCCCAAAGAAAAGCAACGGCAAAGAATGTTCAAACTACGGCACAATTGTACTCATCTCACACGCTAGCAAAGTAATGCTCAAAATTTTCCAAGCCAGGCTTCAACAGTAGTGAACCGTGAACTTCCTGATGTTCAAGCTGCTTTTAGAAAAGACAGAGGAACCAGATATCAAATTGCCAACATCCTCTGACACATCAAAAAAGCAAGAGAGTTCTAGAAAAACATCTATTTCTGCTTTATTGACTATGCCAAAGCCTTTGACTGTGTGGATCACAACAAACTGTGGAAAATTCTTAAAGAGATGGGAATATTGAGAAATCTGTATACAGGTCAGGAAGCAACAGTTAGAACTGGACATGGAACAACAGACTGGTTCCAAATCGGGAAAGGAGTACATCAAGGCTGTATATTGTCACCTTGCTTATTTAACTTCTATGCAGAGTACATCATGCAAAATGCTGTGCTGGATGAAGTACAAGCTGGAATCAAGATTGCTGGGAGAAATAAAAATAACCTCAGATATGGAGATGACACCACCCTTATGGCAGAAAGTGAAGGAGAACTAAAGAGCCTCTTGCTGAAAGTGAAAGAGGAGAGTGAAAAAGTTGGCTTAAAGCTCAACATTCAGAAAACAAAGATCATGGCATCTGGTCCCATCACTTCATGGCAAACAGATGGGGAAACAGTGGAAACAGTGGCTGACTTTATATTTTGGGGCTCTAAAATCACTGCAGATGGTAACTGCAGCCATGAAATTAAAAGAGACTTTCTCCTTGGAAGAAAAGCTATGACCAACCTAGACAGAATATTAAAAAGCAGAGACATTACTTTGCCAACAAAGGTCCGTCTAGTCAAAGCTATGGTTTTACCGGTAGTCATGTATAGATGGATGTGAGAGTTGGACTATAAATAAAGCTGAATGCTGAAGAATTGATGCTTTTGAACTGTGGTGTTGGAGAAGAGTCTTGAGAGTCCCTTGGACTGCAAGGAGATCCAACCAGTCAATCCAAAAGGAAATCAGTCCTGAGTGTTCATTGGAAGGACTGATGCTGAAGCCAAAACTCCAGTACTTTGGCCACCTGATGCCAAATACTGACTCACTGGAAAAGACCCTGATGCTGGGAAAGATTAAGGGCAGGAGGAGAAAGGGACGACAGAGGATGAGATGGTTGGATGGCATCACTGACCTCAACATGAGTTGAAGTACGCTCTGGGAGTTGGTGATGGACAGGAAAGCCTGCAGTGTTACAGTCCATCGGGTCACAAAGACTTCGACACAGCTGAGCGACTGAACTGAACTGAACTTGACAATGACTAGTTTTTCCCTTTCTTTTCTGTGTGTATATGCTGGACATAATGTGTAAATCAGTGGAGACTCAGGTAAATAATATTTACAGCTGAGAAATGTTGTATAAGAAGAAATGGGCACTCTTCTTCTTTCAGGCCATTGGTATGAAGTATTGAGTCAGTCCAGTCAGGAGCTGAGCCAAATTTGGATTTTGTTTGGCCTCAGTTTCCTCTAGCTTTGCCTTGTGCTTTGGGTGGGGTACCACAAGGTTTTATTTCTTCTCTCAGTGATGATGTTCTACTCTCAGTTTCCAGCTATTTCCAAATGCCTGCACAAAAAAGGGAGAGCACATGCTCTCTCGCTCTCTCCACATGCTCTTCCCTCCCGTAGCCTGTTACTTGGTATGTTTTAGGCTTCTTGTGGGGACAGACAGATTCTCTGTTGTTCCAGTCCAGCCCTGATCTTACACAGACCCCGTGTGCCTGGGCCTCAGGGGAATTTTATGCCCCACCCCCACCTCTGCCGGGGAGCCCAAGTCTAACTTTATCTGTTGGGAGTGTTTTCTGCCCCTTTGCTAGTGGTACTACAGTGGGTCACGGACTCTTTTCTGCTCCTTTCTCTGGGGTAGAGAGATTTGTCCTCCATATCCTTTGTGTAATATCAGTGAGTATTCACCTGTACCCTAAGGATGATAGGGTTTGCTGGCCTCCCCAGTGTCTTTAGACTTTTGCTCCATATGTGAGAAAGATGAAGAAAGGGAAATAGGATTTCATACCGTTCCCTCAGTGATGGCTAATCTCTTTCCTGTGTGCAGCATCATGGGGGTGGGAGGGGGGCGGCTCTATTTGGTCTTCGAATCTTTCTCTCAAGCACTGAGTGAAAGTCCATGGAAAAGAGCCTATGAGTGTGTGCAAAGCCTGCCTTGGCTCTGGAGTTTCCAGGGCTTCTATATTGTCACACTAGTCCCCACTGATCTCTGTTCATTTCCAATGATCTCTGTTCATTTCCAAGGCAAACCATTCAATATCACAGTAATCCAAGTCTATGCCCCAACCAGTAATGCTGAAGAAGCTGAAGTTGAATGGTTCTATGAAGACCTACAAGACCTTTTAGAACTAACACCCAAAAAAGATGTCCTTTTCATTATAGGGGACTGGAATGCAAAAGTAGGAAGTCAAGAAACACCTGGAGTAAAAGGGAAATTTGGCTTTGGAATACAGAATGAAGCAGGGCAAAGACTAACAGAGTTTTGCCAAGAGAACACACTGGTCATAGCAAACACCCTCTTCCAACAACACAAGAGAAGACTCTATACATGGACAACACCAGATGGTCAACACCAAAATCAGATTGATTATATTCTTTGCAGCCAAAGATGGAGAAGCTCTATACAGTCAGCAAAAACAAGACCAGGAGCTGACTGTGGCTCAGACCATGAACTCCTTATTGCCAAATTCAGACTTAAATTGAAGAAAGTAGGGGAAACCACTAGACCATTCAGGTATGACCTAAATCAAATCCCTTATGATTATACAGTGGAAGTGAGAAATAGATTTAAGGGCCTAGATCTGATAGATAGAGTGCCTGATGAACTATGGAATGAGGTTCGTGACATTGTACAGGAGACAGGGATCAAGACCATCCCCATGGAAAAGAAATGCAAAAAAGCAAAATGGCTGTCTGGAGAGGCCTTACAAATAGCTGTGAAGTGAAGAGAAGTGAAAAGCAAAGGAAAAAAGGAAAGATATAAACATCTGAATGCAGAATTCCAAAGAATAGCAAGAAGAGATAAGAAAGCCTTCTTCAGCGATCAATGCAAAGAAATAGAGGAAAACAACAGAATGGGAAAGACTAGGGATCTCTTCAAGAAAATCAGAGATACCAAAGGAACATTTCATGCAAAGGTGAGCTCTATAAAGGACAGAAATGGTATGGACCTAACAGAAGCAGAAGGTATTAAGAAGAGATGGCAAGAATACACAGAAGAACTGTACAAAAAAGATCTTCACGACCCAGATAATCACGATGGTGTGATCACTGACCTAGAACCAGACATCCTGGAACGTGAAGTCAAATGGGCCTTAGAAAGCATCACTACGAACAAAGCTAGTGGAGGTGATGGAATTCCAGTTGAGCTATTCCAAATCCTGAAAGATGATGCTGTGAAAGTGCTGCACTCAATATGCCAGCAAATTTGGAAAACTCAGCAGTGGCCACAGGACTAGAAAAGGTCAGTTTTCATTCCAATCCCAAAGAAATGCAATGCCAAAGAATGCTCAAACTACCGCACAATTGCACTCATCTCACATGCTAGTAAAGTAATGCTCAAAATTCTCCAAGCCAGGCTTCAGCAATATGTGAACCGTGAACTTCCTGATGTTCAAGCTGGTTTTAGAAAAGGCAGAGGAAACAGAGATCAAATTGTCAACATCCGCTGGATCATAGAAAAGCAAGAGAGTTCCAGAAAAACATCTATTTCTGCTTTATTGACTATGCCAAAGCCTTTGACTGTGTGGATCACAATAAACTGGAAAATTCTTCAAGAGATGGGACTACCATACCACCTGAGTTGCCTCTTGAGAAATTTGTATGCAGGTTAGGAAGCAACAGTTAGAACTGGACATGGAACAACAGACTGGTTCCAAATAGGAAAAGGAGTTCGTCAAGGCTGTGTATTGTCACCCTGTTTATTTACTTTATATGCAGAGTACATCATGAGAAATGCTGGACTGGAAGAAATACAAGTTGGAATCAAGATTGCTGGGAGAAATATCAATAACCTCAGATATGCAGATGACACCACCCTTATGGCAGAAAGTGAAGAGGAACTAAAAAGCCTCTTGATGAAAGTGAAAGTGGAGAGTGAAAAAGTTGGCTTAAAGCTCAACATTCAGAAAATGAAGATCATGGCATCCGGTCCCACCACTTCATGGGAAATAGATGGGGAAACAGTGGAAACAGTGTCAGACTTTATTTTTCTGGGCTCCAAAATCACTACAGATGGTGACTGCAGCCATGAAATTAAAAGACGCTTACTCCTTGGAAGGAAAGTTATGACCAACCTAGATAGCATATTCAAAAGTAGAGACATTACTTTGCCAACAAAGGTCCGTCTAGTCAAGGCTATGGTTTTTCCTGTGGTCATGTATGGATGTTAGAGTTGAACTGTGAAGAAGGCTGAGCTCCGAAGAATTGATGCTTTTGAAGTGTGGTGTTGGAGAAGACTCTTGAGAGTCCCTTGGACTGCAAGGAGATCCAACCAGTCCATTCTGAAGGAGATCAGCCCTGGGAAGGAATGATGCTAAAGCTGAAACTCCAGTACTTTGGCCATATCATGCGAAGAGTTGACTCATTGGAAAAGACTCTGATGCTGGGAGGGATTGGGGGCAGGAGGAGAAGGGGACAACAGAGAATGAGATGGCTGGATGGCATCACTGACTCGATGGATGTGAGTCTTGGTGAACTTCAGGAGTTGGTGATGGACAGGGAGGCCTGGCGTGCTGTGATTCATGGGGTTGCAAAGAGTTGGACTTGACTGAGCGACTGATTCTTAGTCCCCACTTGATTCTAGGAACTCATTATTTATTTTCACCTGATTTCTTCTTACCTTCTTATGTGGTGGATAATGCTTCTTCTTCCTGTGCTGTTCCTCAGATGAGAAGGTCCTTACATTACATCTCTTCTTGGATTTCTTCTTGTGTCTCCTTGGGATTCAGGCTACTTCACTGCCACCTAAGCTCAGCAATCTGATGGGCTCAATAAAAGCTATGACTTTGTAATTAATCTAGCTTTTTCTAACTGTTGTTAGAGAACAATGTTCATTCTAGCTTTCTACAACCTAGGCAGACACTGGGACATGTTTTTAATCTATTACACAATCTATTATCCAAAGTAGCTGGAAATTAGATAATTTAGGGCTTCAGTTCAGTTCAGTTCAGTCACTCAGTCGTGTTCAACTCTTTGTGACCCCATGAATCGCAGCACACCAGGCCTCCCTGTCCATCACCAACTCCCGGAGTTCACTCAGACTCACGTCCATTGAGTCAGTGATCCATCCAGCCATCTCATCCTCTGTCGTCCCCTTCTCCTCCTGCCCCCAATCCCTCCCAGCATCAGAGTCTTTTCCAATGAGTCAATTCTTCGCATGAGGTGGCCAAAGTACTGGAGTTTCAGCTTTAGCATCATTCCTTCCAAAGAAATCCCAGGGCTGATCTCCTTCAGAATGGACTGGTTGGATCTCCTTGCAGTCCGAGGGACTCTCAAGAGTCTTCTCCAACACCACAGTTCAAAAGCATTAATTCTTCAGTGCTCAGCCTTCTTCACAGTCCAACTCTCACATCCATACATGACCACAGGATAAACCATAGCCTTGACTAGATGGATCGTCAATAAAGTAGAAATAAATGTTTTTCTGGAACTCTCTTGTTTTTTCGATGATCCAGCGGATGTTGGCAATTTGATCTCTGGTTCCTCTGCCTTTTCTAAAACCAGCTTGAACATCAGGAAGTTCACGGTTCACAAATTGCTGAAGCCTGGCTTGGAGAATTTTGAGCATTACTTTACTAGCATGTGAGATGAGTGCAATTTAGGGCTTACATGTATATATTATATTAAATAAGTACAATATTATCCTGAAAGGGAGATAAATGACAATAAGGAATTTTAAACAAGGGAATAATATAATCAGATTTGGGATCTAGAAAACTAATCTCAATAGCAGTGTTGAAAGCACTTATTGTTAGATGCCAAAGGATTAGTTGGGCCTGAAATAGTCTAGAGATGAGATGATGAGAACTTGAAGAAGAATAAATGGTCCTGAAAAATGACAAGATGTTTTCTAGACTCAGTGACCAATGAATTGAAATAAAGGAATGTTAATTGTAGTGTAACTGCACATCCTAGTTGACCAGCATATTTACTGAGTTCTCATTTCATTAATCAAACATATTCTAGCTGGAATGAAAAACTGCATTATATGATCAACTTCAGCGTATGGTGACCCCAAGATTTCACCTTGAGTAGCTGGATTTCAGTCACTAATATGATTGAGCTCTGCTTTATGTGGAGTCAGTATTGGAAGAAAGAGGATATGTTCAAAGTAATATCACTGAATGCCACATCAGGTGCTGGTGTTCAACAGAGAGCTGGATATATGGATGTGGAGATTAGAAGAGAGACCTGGAGCAGAGATCGAAATTTGATGATTAGAATTTATTGATATAAATAAGATTGCTCACAGAATGCAAAGTCAGAGAATCAAGAAGGAAACTGATAGAGAATGGCCCGAAAAGAGAGTGTCAGTGTAGAGAAAGTGTCTGCCATGAAAACCAGAAAGTAAAGAGTTTAATCATGGAGTGGTCAGTAGTGTCAGTCACTGTGTGAATTAAAGGGTGGACTTAAAGTGACTCAATGGATTTTCTAAATGCAGACGAGAGGCTACGGAGAACAAAGCCCCACAAGGCATATTAGACACACTGTGCTGCACTCAGTTGGAGAAGGCAATGGCACCCCACTCCAGTACTCTTGCCTGGAAAATCCCATATACAAAGGAGCCTGGTAGGCTGCAGTCTATGAGGTCGTGAAGAGTTGAACACGACTGAGCGACTTCACTTTCACTTTTCACTTTCATGCATTGGAGAAGGAAATGGCAACGCACTCCAGTGTTCTTGCCTGGAGAACCCCAGGGACGGGGGAGCCTAGTGGGCTGCTGTCTATGGGGTCGCACAGAGTTGGACACGACTGAAGCAACTTAGCAGCAGCAGAAGCTGTGCTCAGTCACTCAGTCATGTCCGACTCTTCACAACCCTGCCAGGCTCCCCTGTCCGTGGAATTCTCCAGGCAGGAATACTGGAGTGGGTTGCCCTGCCCTCCTGCAGGGGATCTTTCCAACCCAGGGATCAAATCCAGGTCTCCCACATTGCAGGTGGATTCTTTAACGTTTGAACCACCAGGGAAGCCCATTAGACACACGAAGGAATTCAAAATACTTTTCCCACGGACATTTGCCCTGCTCCTCCCATATAGTTGACACCTGAAGCAAAAATGTTATACCTGAAAGAATAAAAGTCATATGTGGTAATGGTATGTTTCTTCATTTTTTATTTTCTTTTCCTATGTTTTTAGCATGATGATTTTTACAAAGTCACCAAACTTTAACTTATGTATCACAATTTATTCAGCTGTTTGATGCATTATCAAATTTTGTGTTTTATTACATTTCATACTGTTACAAATACTCTCTTTCCAAAATGTCAGACTGTGAATATGGGGCTACAGGATGGTGAAGAACAGGAAAATAACAGGTTTTAATAGATAGCAAAGGGGCGAGTGTCTGTGTGTCTGTGTGACTGTGTGTGTACACACTACGGTTTCATTGCATGAAAGAGTGTAATTAATTTAGAATTAAAAGTTCTATTCTGGGAGAGTCATCTCAAATTGACTTTTCAGAAGAGTTGACTTTTCAGAAATGTAGAGTCAATATTTGTCTTCAGTGTCCTCTGTTATGAGCAGATTTAAAATTAGTCGTCTTGCCTTCCTGCATAAGGCAAAATAATTTGGTTTTTCTAGATTCATGGATTTTCCTAATTGCATTTTTTTTCCAAGAATAAGGTCTGCTTGTCTGTTTGTTTTTTTCTTTTTTTCAAATTTCAGACAATATGTGTCCTTTCTCCATTTTTCATATTTAATAACATTTACCTATTTAGAAATCTTTATTGTTGAAACAAAGGGTATTTGCGTAGTGTCCTTTCTGCATGTCCTTCCAAAACAGTACTCTCTAATCTCCCATTACCTTGGCAATGCAAACCTTTCTCTTCATTTTCTCCTTTTGTTTTGTGTCTGATTATGTTTAAGGTAAACCTTCTATGACCTTTTCTAGAGGCCTCTCAGGCTTAAAACTGTTGGCAGTGATTTTTCTTACCCTTAATTGTGCTCTTGACTTGGGTTTAGTTTGTCCCTCTCTGCTCCAAGCCTCAAGGTTTATTATTGCAAAATATTTGTCCACCTGCCTGTCACTTGCCTCCACTCTTTACATAGGCGTTCATAAAAACATCTCTAGTTATGCTCTGGCTTTTGGTCTTAGTCTCTTTTCTCTTGGTCTTAGTCTAGAAGGATAGATAGACTTTAATCTTCCCATTATTTTTGGAGTGGGAAACAATAAATGTTCCTTTTACCTCTTCTGTAATCCATCTAAAATACTTTATCTTCAATTGCACTTTAACTCTCCTTATTTTTTAGCAAGTATTAGGGAAAGACCTCATTTTCATTGATTTATTTTGCTCTTTGCCCTGACAATCCTTCTTTCTCTCTCTTTTCCCTTCCATCAGTTACATATAATTATCACTTTCTCTTCCTTCTTTTCATTAAAGTGTCTTTCTCCCTCTGTTGTTTTTAGATCTCAGGGGTTTATCCTTCCTTATCATTACCTTTGCATAGGCTTCTTCTGAGCTTAATTTGGAAGCTCTAAACTCCTCTTGCATACTGGAATTACCTAGGAATTTAAAAGGCCACACCAATGTTACCATACCCAACCAAATAAGTCTGAATCTCTGAGGGTGGATTTAAAAGCTTCTCAAATGATTTTAATGTGCAGCTAGGAATGAAAGCCATTGATCTACTATTCTTAGCCAGTTTGTTCTCACTTGCTTTCCTGTTTCAAGTAAGGAAATCATTGAGGATATCCTTGTATTGCTTTTTATTTTGCTGGTGATAAAACCATACAGCCTGTGCAAAGAGTACTGATAATCTGCACCCAAAGAGATATGATACTTAGGAATTACATCATAGTTCCTGTCACTTAATTAGAACTAGACAAGGCAGGAAAAGCAGAGGAGAAAACAAGGTGAAAAGTGGTAGGAGGAGTAGGCTGGGAGAGAGAAAGTAAGAGGAGGATGCAAAGTGTACCTGAAAGTGATACCATCATCTAGGATTGCTTGTTTCGTGTGGGGATTCCTGTCCATTTCTGACAGACTGCATTGGAGACTTTCTGAGGGTGCGGGCATCTCTACTTTAATCACTTTGAGACGATTCTATGCCTCCTGAAGTTTGAGAACACTGATACTAGTCAACAAAAAAATTGACAAGTCCCACTAGAAGTTGTCACTCCTACTTTTTAAACATTATATATCATTAATAAACTGCAGACATGAAAAAATTCATTGACGAATAGTTTCTATAAATGCTATGTATAGGTATGTGAGGGCAGGTGAGTGGGTTTGCTTGTGGTTGTATGTAGTACCAAATTTTGTAGTATTTCCCAAATTTGTAAGATCACAGGATTACCTGGGTCACTTATTTAAAATTTAGATTTCTGAACCCCTCAATGGGCTCAAAATGAAGATTTTTATTTATTAGGTTGGGAGTGGGCTCTAGAGTTTGTGTGTGTGTGTGTGTGTGTGTGTGTGTGTATGGTGTGTGTGTGTATGGTGTGTGTGTGTGTGTGTGTGTGTCCCTACAAGTTCCATAGGTGGTTACTGTGATAAGGGAAATCTAGAAAACATTGATCTTGGGCAATTTCAGAAGAATTAGGAAGATCCCTCTGAACATTAAACCTGTTTTGTAATGCCAGAAATACTTCTTTAAAAAGTCATTCACTCAGTAGTTAGATATAAAGTTTAGATGCTGCTGCCGCCACTGGTAAGTCCCTTCAGTCGTGTCCGACTCTGTACGACCCCATAGACAGCAGCCCACCAGGCTCCCCCGTCCCTGGGATTCTCCAGGCAAGAACACTGGAGTGGGTTGCCATTTCCTTCTCCAATGCATGAAAGTGAAAAGTGAAAGTGAAGTCGCTCAGTCGTGTCTGACTCTCAGCGACCCCATGGACCCAGCCTACCAGGCTCCTCCATCCATGGGATTTTCCAGGCAAGAGTACTGGAGTGGGTGCCGTTGTCTTCTCCAAAAGTATAGATAGTTGGTATCATTATTTTTGGAATGATTTACTTATTGTTAAGATGTTATTTTTTTAAGATTTGTTTTCTTTTTTTTTGGCCATGGTGGGTCTTCACTGCAGCACACAGGCTTTCTCTAGTTGCAGCGAGTGCAGGCTACTCTCTGTTGCAGCATGTGGGCCTCTCATTGCAGCTTCTCTTGTTGCAGAGCACAGGCTCTAGGTGCAGGGAGTTCAGTAATTGCAGCACTTCAGTAGTTGCAACTCACGGCTTAGTAGTTTGCAGCTCATGGGATTAGTTGCTCCTCGGCATGTGGGATCTTCTGGAACCAGGGATCAAACCAGTGTCCCTTGCATAGCAAGCCAGATTCTCAACCACTGGACCACGAGGCAAGCCCTTGGAATGATTTAGTTTAAGGCAAATCATGGAGTAAAACATATAGACACTACAGATAAATACTATGATTTCTTTGGTCTTGAGCTTTGGCTGAATGGATTAAGTGTAAACAGCCAGATGGATGTTCTAGGTGAGGTGAAGAACTGACCATAGGCTTTGGGTACTGGGTGGAGAATATGACAGTCCAGTTTCCCTTTCAGAGGCCTGGGTGGAGGAAGTGGGAAGGCTATCTCCCTGCCATGCTTTCAACCTGAGTATATAATTTATTTCCCTCTGTGGAGCCCAACATCTGTGGCAGCCTCTCCTCTGTTCCTCTCCCCAACTCCCAGTGCCTAAGAAGCCCTCTCCAGACAGGGAGTTCACTTTCTTTAAAGTCTGAGTCTGATTGTTCAGAGTGGGGATGAATGCAACTCTTAACAGATACTGTCTCAAATATGAGAAGGGAGAGAGAATACTGCTTGGCCTACCGGTTTTGCTGTGGGTAATGCAGCTATTAATTGCTCAAGTGATTGTACTCAGAAAGCAGTTCTCTTTCCAGTTATACCGTCAACTATGAACATCTTTGAATTTGCTCTGTGAATATTTCTAATGGTTTCTTCCTTTTAAGCTTTTGGGTTTTTTAAGCTTATGTGTTCTTCTATTTGTATCAACAAATGCCATTTATTTTTCTCTCTTCTAAGGATATATCCTAATTTATTTGATGTTAGTTATATCCTTTATTGATTGTGAATACCTCTGTAATTTTAAGGGATTAGGATGAGAGAAAGAGTGGAAAAATAAAACCAAAATTGATCAGCTGTTGTGTTAGTCAATAAGAGAAAGGAAACAAAACCACAAACCTCTGATTAATTTAAGTTGAAGTGAAACCTATTGAGAAGATACCAGAAAACCTGCAGAATTACCCTAAATCCTGCAGAACCAGTTTCAGAAATCTCATTGCATCTTGTACTCTGGAATCCAAAGAGGCTTAGAAAATGAAAATAGGATATTTTGACCTTTGATAGTGGAAGGATAGCAGTCAAACTTCTTCAATCTATCAGTCACCTTGGAGATTTACCTTCCTCTATGCAAACAAAAAAGTAATCTTGCCTGGAAAATCCCATGGACGGAGGAGCCTGGTAGGCTGCAGTCCATGGGGTCCCGAAGAGTCGGACATGACTGAGCGACTTCACTTTCACTTTTCCCTTTCATGCATTGGAGAAGGAAATGGCAACCCACTCCAGTGTTCTTGCCTGGAGAATCCCAGGGACGGGGGAGCCTGGTGGGCTGCCGTCTCTGGGGTTGCACAGTCAGACATGACTGAAGCGACTTAGCAGCAGCAGTAGCAGCAGCATGCAAACATAGACTAACTTTCCAGGGATGCAATCATTCCCACCTTAAAAAAAAACAAAACCTTGTGTATTTAACCTTGGTTTGTGGCAACTTGCTGATCTTCAACAGTGAATGACTCCATTATCTGTTTTTCAGATTTTATGCACAGGTTGCCAGACTTTGCTGGATAAACTCTCAAAATTATGCTGACTGAAAATTCATGATGACTTAATTCTGAATCATGAATTTGTCCATTTTTTTCCCCTTGACCTGCCTTTCTTTCTCTGCATTCTTTGTCCCCATCAGCTGTAGCATAAATGAAGGAGCAGGAAACTGGAATGGGAAGGCCTGATTTCAACTCTAGGTGCTACTAGTTATTAGTTATGTGATTTAGGGAAGAAATCTTCCTTTTACTCTGTCCCAGTTTTGTCTGTGACATGGGGCTAAGACTTAAATTATGGGCTCCTTGTGATGATTAAAAGAGGTATTGACATTAGCTACCCTGTGCTCACATATGGTAGCTCTGATATGCTTAATATGCAAAGCAATCAAAAAATCTTTATTAAAACTATTTGCTTGCTGATTTTGTTCTGTGGCTGTTCCTTTCCAGCTCTTTCTGGACAAACAGTTTGCAATCTCCACTGATAGCTCAAACTCAAATTATCTATAATAAACCACCTCATTACTTCTCTTCTTCTCAGCTTAGGGCGATACTGGTTAGTTAAAAGAGATTCTTCGGTATTATATCACCTTGTTTCATTCTCAATAAAATTGTATCATGACATTTTTAAACATCTTTCCTTCTACTTCTCTTGGATCAAGGGCATAATGTTCTGTCCTGTCTGAATGGTGCTACCAAGCAGAAGCTTGTTCTGTACACTAATTCATCACTCAGGATATGATACATTCCCTGGAATAAGTAGGCAAATCTAAGTAATCCAGGCTATCTAACCACTTTATTCATTTATTTTTAGTTTCCATAAATCCTACAATTTAACTCTTGAGTCCATTAGATTTATCTGCAGAACAAATATTACCCTTATACCTCAAAGCACATGATGAGCCATTTTACTTGCATTTTCTTCATATCATTATTGGACTCTGTCTTCTATTGCTTCATTCTAATAAATGTTTATAAAATTCTAGGATCTTTATCACTGAAGGCACTTTGCTCTCTGGTGCTGACATCACTGTATACATTCAGAAGATCCCATCCACCCTTTGATATCCTTGCTTTGGTAGGCTAAATTGTATTAAATGTCTGATTCTTCCTTCCTCAAACCCTCTCATTAAAATCAGAAAGAATGATTCTTATAAACCAACTGCAGAAGCAGGATTTGCTTTTCTTGTGCTCCTAATTGAGAAGTAAAAAAATCTGCTGGAATGTAGTGTTTAGAGTTTTCTCTTGTGAGAGTGCAGATGGAAGATGCATCTGCTTTACTTCAAATCAATTTCCTCCCATCGGTCCACTGTTATCCTTTTTCCCAGAGAAATTTCTTGTTTTCCAAGAGTGTATTTTCCCACACAATATAAGTTATTTTTGTACAATTAATTCTTGAGTTTTAATGTTAACACATAGTTGTCATACCTTTGACATAAACTTGTAGCCAACAATGGAGGCCGCTTGTCAGGTCAGGGACACAGGATCACTGAGGTCCATCCAGTTTGTGTTACAGACTTCTGAATAACACTTAAGAGGACAAACAGTATTTTCACTTCTCTTACTAAAAGAGACACCACATACATTTTTAAAGTAGTCATGGTTTAAAAAGTAAGTGTAAGGGCAGAAGAGGTGTTAAAAGGCAGAAGGATCCCAGGTTTCAGTGATGTAATAGCACCAGCAGTGAGGGGCAATCAGTCTTAGGCTCTTTGTACCTGGAGTCGACCAGTCAGCCCACAAATATGTATTATTTCTAGGTTCTGGAGATACAGAAATAGAACAGACTGAGCTCTCTCTCCAAGCTGCTTCACTAATTGAAGGAAACAGATAGTGAACCTGAAAATAAAGAAGCTGATTTCAGCACTGAAAAGTGTTACAAAAAAGAGAAATCATAATAGGGAATGGCACTTTAGATAGGATATTTAGGAATAGTTAGTTAGTTCACTCACTTAGTTGCGTGTGAATGTTTGCGACCCCATGGACTGCAGCATGTCAGGCCTCCCTGTCCCTCACTAACTTCTGGAGCCTATTCAAACTCATGTCCATCATATCGGTGATGCCATCCAACCATCTTTTCCTCTGTCATCCCCTTCTCCTCCTGCCTTCAGTCTTTCCCAGGATCAGAGTCTTTTCCATGAGTCAGTTCTTCACATCAGGTGGCCAAAGTATTGGAGCTTCAGCATCAGTCCTTCTAGTGAATATTCAGGACAGATTTCCATTAAGATTGAATACTTGGATCTCCTTGCAGTCCAAGGGACTCTCAAGAGTCTTCCCCAACACCACAGTTCAAAAGCATCAATTCTTCAGCACTCAGCTTTCTTTATAGTCCAACTCTCACATCCATACAAAACTACTGGAAAAACCATAGCGTTGACTATATGGACCTTTGTCAGCAGAGTCATGTCTCTGCTTTTTAATATGCTGTCTAGGTTGGTCATAGCTTTTCTTCCAAGTAGCAAGTGTCTTTTAATTTCATGGCTGCAGTCACCATCTGCAGTGATTTTGGAGCTCCCCAAAATAAAGTCTCTCACTATTTGCATTGTTTCCCCATCTATTTGCCATGAAGTGATGAGAACAGATGCCATGATCTTGGTTTTCTGAATTTTGAGTTTTAAGCCAATTTTTTCATTCTCCTCTTTCACTTTCATCAAGAGGCTCTTTATTTCTTAGCTTTCTCCCAAAAGGGTGATTTCATCTGCATATCTGAGGTTTTTGATATTTCTCCCTGAAATCTTGATTCCAGCTTGTGCTTTTTCCAGCTCAGCATTTCACATGATGTACTTTGCATATAAGTTAAATAAGCACGGTGACAATATATAGCCTTGATGTATTCCTTTCTCGATTTGGAATCGGTCTGTTGTTCCATGTCCAGTGGTAACTGTTGCTTCTTGGCCTGCGTATAGATTTCTCAAGAGGCAGGTTGGGTGGTCTGGTATGCCCATGTCTTTCAGAATTTTCCACAGATTATTGTGATCCACCAGTCAATAGTCAAAAAGGCAAATGTAGATGTTTTTCTGGAACTCTCTTGCTTTTTTGATGATCCAGCAGATGTTGGCAATTTGATCTCTGTTTCCTTTACCTTTTCTAAATCCAGGTTGACCATCTGAAATTTCAGTTCATGTACTATTGAAGCCTGGCTTGGAGAATTTTGAGCATTACTTTGCTAGCGTGTGAGATGAGTACAATTGTGCAGTAGTTTGAGCTTTCTTTGGGATTGGTATGAAAACTGACCTTTTCCTTTCCTTTGGCCACTGCTGAATTTTCCAGATTTGTTGGCATTTTGAGTGCAGCACTTTCATAGCATCATCTTTCAGGATTTGGAATAGCCCAACTGGAATTCCATCACCTCCACTAGCTTTGTTCATAGTAATGCTTTCTAAGGCCCACTTGACTTCACATTCCAGGATGTCTGGCTCTAGGTGAGTGATCACACCATCGTGATTATCTGGGTGGTGAAGATCTTTTTGCTACAGTTCTTCTGTGTATTCTTGCCACCTCTTCTTAATATCTTCTGCTTCTGTTAGATCCATACCATTTCTGTCTGTTATTATGCTCATCTTTGCATGAAATGTTGCCTTGGAATCTCTAATTTTCTTGTTAAGAGATCTCTAATCTTTCCCAGTCTATTATTTTGTTCTATTTCTTTGCATTGATCACTGAGGAAGGCTTTCTTATCTTTCCTTGCTATTCTTTGGAACTCTGCATTCAGATGGGTATAGCTTTCCTATTCTCCTTTGCCTTTACCTTCTCTTCTTTTCTCAGCTATTTGTAAGGCTTTGTCAGTCAACCATTTTGCCTTTTTGCAAATCTTTTTTCTTGGGGATGGTTTTGATCACTGCCTCCTATACAATGTCATGAACCTCTGTCCATAGTTCTTCAGGCACTCTTGTCTATCAGATCTAATCCCTTGAACCTATTTCTCACTTCCACTGTATGATCTTAAGGGATTTGATTTAGGTCATACCTAAATGGTCTAGTGGTTTTCCCTACTTTCTTCAATTTAAGTCTGAATTTTGCAATAAGGAATTTATGATCTGAGCCACAGTCAGCTCCAGGCTTATTTTTGCTGAGTGTATAGAGCTTCTCCATCTTTGAATGCAAAGAATATAATCAATCTGATTTTGGTATTGGCCATCTGTTGATGTCCATGTGTAGAGTCTTCTCTTGTGTTGTTGGAAGAGGGTGTTTGCTATGACCAGTGTGTTCTCTTGGCAAAACTCTGTTAGCCTTTGACCTGCTTCATTTTGTACTTCAAGGCCAAATTTGCCTGTTACCCCAGGTGTTTCTTGACTTCCTACTTTTGCATTCCAGTCCCCTATAATGAAAAGGACATCTTTTTTTTGGTGTTAATTCTAAAAGGTTTTGTAGGTCTTCATAGAACCGTTCGACTTCAGCTTCTTCAGCATTATTGGTTGGGGCATAGACTTGGATTACTGTGATATTGAATGGTTTGCGTTGGAAATGAACAGAGATCATTTTGTTGTTTTTGAGATTGCATCCAAGTACTGATTAGGAATTGCCTCTCCAAAAGTGTACATTTCAACTAAGAGTTGAATAATGTTAAATGGGCAGCTATGTGAAGATCTGGGGGAGAGAATTCCAGTTAGGAAGTACAGCAAATGCGAAAGCCTTGATCCAGGGAACAGCCTCATGTGTTCCAAAGATGAGGAAAAGGGCCAGTGAATGGAGAGAAATAGATGAGAAAGAGTGTGGAAGGGCATGAAACCAGAAAAATGGCAATGAGAAGATCATAGAGGGCCTGGTAGGACATGACACAGGGTTCAGATTTTTATTTAATAGTAACCCATAGCCCCTGCAGCTTTTAAAAAGGTAGTAAAATGATATGATTTACAGTTCAAAAAGATCATCCAGACCACTGTGTGGCAGATACACCCTGGAGGCAAGGATAGTCAGATAGATCAGATAAGTGGTGCTGCTGAAATCTAGGGAGAAAGGATGAAAGCTGGAACCAAAGAAACCATAACTAAGATAGTGGGAAGCTGCATGTGTGGAATTTATTCAGAGGAAGGGCTGACAGTACATACTGATGGGTAGAAAATAGAGTGTATAAGAAAAGAGTCACGACTATTCTCCTCACTCTTTCCTCTGGTTTTTGTTTTTTTTTTTTTTCCCAGAAATATTACATTATCATTAAGTACAGAGAAGTAACTTTTCCTTCCTCCCTCCCCACTTTTCAGTTCTTCTCTAACTGGTTCCATGACCTGTTTTCTTAGCTTTGTTTTTGGTCATCATAATACAATTCAAATTTAAATAAAATAAAAACTATGCTTTTTCTACTATCATAGTAAAGAAAACCATTTGTGTTTTTCTACATGTTTTCTCCTTGAAAGCTTATTTTGGCTCTGTTCTGCAATGAATGAATAATGAACCTTGAGGACAGAACAGTTGCACACTTAGCACCTCCTATCTGCATTGACATTTCTAATATCAAGATTGGAGATGGGATATTACATTCCTTTTTCAAGTGAAAGCTAATTGTTGGCTTGAGGCAAAGAAAACTACAAGAGAAACAATAACAGCGATTATAGTTTGTGTGCTTGCTTTGTGCCAGGCATTTCTCTTTATGCTTTATTGTATGTTAACCAATTTAACCCCACACAAACCCATGATGTATTTTAGAGATGAGAAACTAAGGCACTGAAGTGGAGAAACTTGCCCAAGGTCATGGAGTTAACATGTAATAGAGCTGGTAATCAGTTCCAGGCAGCCAGCTCTGGAGGCTGTGCACTTTACCATTCTGTACCAATATTCCTTCTCATCTTGGTGCAGTTTTAGAAATCATGGAAGGATGACCGCTATTTCTACACTCTCTCTAATGTTAAGACAAGCAAACACAGCCTCTTAGTCTTTGAGAAAAGAAAGAAAGCTCAAATTGCTCATGGACTTCTCATGATGGATAATATAAGTAACTGGACATGCTGGCCTTTCTAGGGTCTCTAAAATGAGTTTATTCTAATTCTCTAGCATGGAAAACTCCTCAATAAATATTCTAAAAACATAAATGTAAATTCTGAGTGTAGGAAGTGACACTGGTAGGCTTTGGGTATGTTATCACCTTGAAATTTTACAACAGATCTCATAATAATATAAATATTATATTATCATGGGGTCATGAATGGGATTCAAAAAATATGAACTTGCCTTGAGTCATCATTTAATGAACTTCAGAGTCACAGTGACTACTTTGTATACATCTAAATCCCCATGCACTTTCCAAAACAATGTGCTATATTAGTAGTTAATTAAAAGCCAAAACACTTGCACCCAGTTTCAAATATTATACTTAAATGATACTGTATTTAACAGCTATAAAATAATACTTCAGTAATACTTTGAAACCAATGACTTTGATGTAAAAGCATCTATGAGAATGGAGTTATTACTTTGTTTTCCCATTTATATTAATTCTTATAATAAGAAACATGAATGGTTCTTTCAAAACAAAACCACAGTCACATAAAATAATATAAAAGCATGAAATCATTGTTCTAAAGAGGGAAAACCACAGAAACAATACATGTTCTACCTTCTTTCATGATTCATTAATCAAGAGTTCTCCTCTTATTTTTACCTTTCTATCCACTCTGATGTGTATGTTTTCTTTCCACATGGCTGATTTTTCTATATTTCATCCCATAATTTTGTTCTATGGAATTTTCTTTGAGTAGCTTTTGTTTTGTGTATGTGTATTTTCACTGCAAAGATAGAACCTTGCAGTAATAGTAAACTTAAAAATCTAGTTTAATCCTGCTAAAAATGGATTTTTCCAAAGACTTGAAAAATAACTTTCTTTTTTTTAAATATAAATTTATTTATTTTAATTGGAGGCTAATTACTTTACAATATCGTATTGGTTTTGCCATACATCAATATGAATCCTTCACGGGTGTACACGTGTTCCCCATCCTGAACCCCCCTCCCACCTCCCTCCCCATGCCATCCCTCTGGGTCATCCCAGTGCACCAGCCCCGAGCATCCTGTATCCTGCATCGAACCTGGACTGGCAATTCATTTCATATATGATGTTATACCTGTTTCAATGCCATTCTCCCAAATCATCCAACCCTTTCCCTCTCCCACAGAGTTCCAACAGACTGTTCTATACATCTGTGTCTCTTTTGCTGTCTCACATACAAGGTTATTACCATCTTTCTAAATTCCATATATATGTATTAGTATACTGTATTGGTGTTTTTCTTTCTGGCTTATTTCACTCTGTATAGTAGGCTCTAGTTTCATCCACCTCATTAGAACTGATTCAAATGTATTCTTTTTAATGGCTGAGTAATACTCCATTGTGTGTATGTACCACAGCTTTCTTATCCATTCATCTGCTGATGGTCATCTAGGTTGCTTCCATGTCCTGGCTATTAAATAACTTTCACTCAAAAGAATGTGTGCTTTGTAGCTGAAAATGAAGAAAAATCATTTAGTGATGAAATATGAAGCTGAAACAGAACTAGACAAGAGGAAGTCAGCCTCTGGTAGGACTCTGCAAGGTGTACTGCTTATCTGATCTCACTGTTTTGACCATTAGAATCTTAACTTCAGTTGGGTTAAGTCTATCAGATCCAGTCATCAACATATGTCAGCATTTTATAAAATAAAAATAGCAATTAGAAATAAACACTTTAGATCAGAAAGCTATATATAGTCTATATATAATTTGTTTTAAATATTAATTTTATGTAAGACCCCTTGTTTCAAGTTTGGAATACTCTAGCTTATTCCAGTTTGGTCCTAATATATAGATGACTTCAACTTTCTCTGCCACCATTCTGGTAAGTGTTGGTGATGCTTTCTCACAGTATGTCTAGGCATCCTGGGATGTCATTAAAAGATAATGACGTTAAAAGATAATAAGACCCAGAGAACCAAGCAGAAGGTTATTTACTTGCATTGTAGCTGGATGAAGTTTTGAGGCTGGAGTAGCTCCCTTGTTCCTCTGTGTAACAGGCAGCTGTATCGAACCTGTTGTTTTGTGTTTGGGGACTTAAGTGGTTTTTCTATGTGCACACAGCTCCTGGGAACTTGAACACCGACTCCTCACAGGATTCTCCTGGTCTATGATCTCTGATACTTTTCTGGTCACAGACTGAATTTAGGATGACTTTCAGAGAGTGGACCAAGCTATCAAAATTCTCCAGTTTTTCCTGTTCTGTTTACCCAAATCTCTTCTGGATTACTTCTCTGCCAGGTCTTCCCACAGCAAATGTGTCCCAACCTCCTGTGTAGAAATGGAGTTATAATGTTTTCTCAAAAGAGCCACTTTAAAAAACATTACTCTCTCAATTTTGCTCTGACCTTTCAACCTCTAAGCAGCTTCTCCAGAAACCCTTTTTATGCTTTGATGAAGTAAGCGAAAATTTTCTATAAGGTTTTCTGTTTCAGATACATGAACCATATATTTTAGTAGTTTTAGTCTTAATTTCTAATTCATCATCAGAAGGAGATAATAAAGCATGGGCCAAGATTTCCTAAAAATATTTTTTGGTACATTTACCTGGTAGCTCTTGTGGAATTGTCAAACAATTTTCATACACCATGAATTTTATTGTAGAATTGTCATATAATAATTGACAGGACTGGAAAAGGTCAGTTTTCATTCCAATCCCAAAGAATGCTCAAACTACCGCACAATTGCACTCATCTAACACACTAGTAAAGTAATGCTCAAAATTCTTCAAGCCAGGCTTCAGCAATACGTGAACTGTGAACTTCCAGATGTTCAAGCTGGTTTTAGAAAAGGCAGAGGAACCAGAGATCAAATTGCCAACATCCGCTGGATCATCAAAAAAGCAAGAGAGTTCCAGAAAAACATCTATTTCTGCTTTATTGACTATGCCAAAACCTTTGACTGTGTGGATCACAATAACCTGTGGAAAATTCTGAAAGAGATGGGAATACCAGACCACCTGACCTGCCTCTTGAGAAACCTGTGTGCAGGTCAGGAAGCAACAGTTAGAACTGGACATGGAACAACAGACTGGTTCCAAATCGGAAAAGGAGTACGTCAAGGCTGTATATTGTCACCCTGCTTATTTAACTTATATGCAGAGTACATCATGAGAAACTCTGGGCTGGAGGAAGCACAGGCTGGAATCAAGATTGCCAGAAGAAATATCAATAACCTCAGATAGGCAGATGACACCACTCTTATGGCAGAAAGTGAAGAGGAACTAAAAAGCCTCTTGATGAAAGTGAAAGAGGAGAGTGAAAAAGTTGGCTTAAAGCTCAACATTCAGAAAACGAAGATCATGGCATCTGGTCCCATCACTTCATGGGAAATAGATGGGGAAACAGTGGAAACAGTGTCAGACTTTATTTGTTTGGGCTCCAGAATCACTGCAGATGGTGATTGCAGCCATGAAATTAAAAGACTCTTAGTCCTTGGAAAGAAGGTTATGACCAACCTAGATAGCATATTCAAAAGCAGAGACATTACTTTGCCAACAAAGGTTTGTCTAGTCAAGGCTATGGTTTTTCCAGTGGTCATGTATGGATGTGAGAGTTGGACTATCCAGAAAGCTGAGCACTGAAGAGTTGATGCTTTTGAACTGTGGTGTTGGAGAAGACTCTTGAGAGTTCCTTGGACTGCAAGGAGATCCAACCAGTCCATCCTCAAGGAGATCAGTCCTGGGTGTTCATTGGAAGGACTGATGGTAAAGCTGCAACTCCAGTACTTTGGCCACCTCATGCAAAGAGTTGACTCATTGGAAAAGACTGTGATGCTGGGAGGGATTGGGGGCAGGAGGAGAAGGGGACGACAGAGGATGAGATGGCTGGATGGCATTACTGACTCGATGGACATGAATCTGAGTGAACTCCGGGAGTTGGTGATGGACAGGGAGGCCTGACGTGCTGCGATTCATGGGGTCGCAAAGAGTCAGACACGACTCAGCGACTGAACTGAACTGAACATTTTTCATGCATGGCTCAAGTGTCCTTTGTTCTATCCAAAAGAACTTTTCGTATCCCCTACTGCTGCTGCTCAGTTGCTTCAGTTGTGTCTGAGTCTGTGTGACCCCGTGGATTGTAGTCCACCAGGTCCCTCTGTCCATGGGATTCTCCAGGTAAAAATACTGGAGTGGGTTATCATTTCCTTCTCCAGTTTCTACTCCCAGGTCACAACAATTTTCTTTTATATTTTATTTGAGAATATTTTTTAGGTCTAAGTATTATTTGAAGTTGGATTGATGTTCCTTTTTTTTTCCTCCTTTCTGTACAGACATCCAGTTGAGCAAACACCGTTTGTTGAAAAGACCTTCCTTTTACCCCATTAAATTGCCCTGACACTTTTGCCATAATCTAATTGATCGCTGTGTGTGGGTCTATTTATGCATTCTGTATTCTGTTCAATTGATTAACACATCTATCTTTGTGCCAATGGAAAATTGCCTTGATTATGGTGGCTTTATACTGTCTCAGAATCAAAAATGATAAGTCCTCCAGCTTTTATCTCTTTGGGTATGTATTTTGTATTAATCCTTTTTATGCTTTAAGGTTTGTGTTCTATGTTCTCCTTACTAGGAGGTAGTGTGCTCTAGAGTGGCTATTATTCATAATTGCAGAGCTCAAAATTTGAACTGTAGATCTAAGGAGATTTTCCTCTCTTACACATCTGCACTTGGGAAAGGAACATTTTTTTTCTCTTTCTCAGATACCTTTAAATTGAGCTTTTCCAGTAACAGGCCTTCATAGTTCTTGGACTTTTCACAATGGGAAGCACATTAAAGTTCTTCTCCGGATTAGAGATAGTAAGTTCAATTGATGGACAGCGACTTGATAAGAGTTAGGACATCTTGGATATTACCTTGTGGTCTGTGCCCAGAATTCCTTAAAAAAAAAAAAAAAAAAACTTTGGGGAAAAACAGGATTGAACTAAAGTTACAATTAGAGTAGTTGGAAGCCAAGAATAGGAGCTAAATGTGCCATCAGAGAAGATGGAAGTGGGATATAGGCCTTGGGAACCAAGAAGCAAGAGTAGTAAGACATCACAGAGACAATAAGCTGAGAGGCATCTAAAGCAAGTACCTGGAGTACTGATCATGGAACTACTTTGTGTTTTTAGGGTAGTACATGGAAGGAACAGTACATTTAAAGTAGCAAGATAGACATTATAACTTACAGTTACTAAGTGCTCGCTCCAGATGCTAGACACTGCCCTAAGCTCATAGATTTCAAGATAAGCTTCAAGCTGTCTGTCACAAGTATCACAAACTGTGTGAAACTGCCCATGCTTTGTGAATCTCACTGTTTTCTTTCTGAGAGGTCTCAAGTTTTATAAGCACATGTTTACCTTTGGCCGTTTTGACAATACTGAAGCTTGGGAAAGCAAAATTGTGTATTGGATTTGACCTGGGTTAGAGACATCATGTAAGAGACATCACAAAAGCCACCATATATATTCTTACTTTCTCTGCATTGCTCCTGAGCTGGTGACATCTTAAAGTTTTACTGTTTTAAAAATATTTTTATGCTAGCTTTCTAAGAAAGCTTATTTAGAACTGAAGTGATCTTCCTTAATGGAAAAATGATGGGAAAGAAGTGCCCTGGACCTCACTTAAATTTATGAATATATAGACCTTCAAGCGGAGAAGGAAATGGCAACCCATTCTAGTACTCTTGCCTGGAGGGTTCCATGGATGGAGGAGCCTGGTAGGCTGCAGTCCATGGGGTCGCTCAGAGCCGGACATACTGAGCGAATTCACTTTCACTTTTCACTTTCGTGCACTGGAGAAGGAAATGGCAACCCACTCCAGTGTTCTTGCCTGGAGAATCCCAGGGATAGGGGAGTGTGGTGGGCTGCTGTCTCTGGGGTCGCACAGAGTTGGACACAACTGAAGTGACTTAGCAGCAGCAGCAGCATCAGACCTCCAAGAAAACCTCTTCAGTAGCAGTGCAGTATCTGAATTTTCACTTAGCATGTCTACAGTCATATTTTCTCAGTATTTACAATTGCTTTGGTTCATGAATTTGGAACGCAGATTGGCAATATCTTCTCTAGGGTTTAGTTCTTTGAAACTCTTTACAAAGCAGAGTGCTAAAAAGCCATGCTTTTTTGGTTCCTCTGTGAAGTTTTAGGAATTTTCAGAAGATCTACTTCCACTCTGAGTTCCAAAGAGAATATTGTATCATGGTTAAGAGCATGGAATTTGCAGTCAAATTTAGGAGTGCATCTGCTTTTACTTTTTTTTTTAGCTTTGCAATTATTTTAATTGCAATACATTTCTAAAATTTGTAAACTAAATTGTCACATTTCCTGCTTATAAGTAAAATGATAAAAAACTATTAATAATAGCAGTCATAATGAGTAAGCTTACTTATTGATTACTATATATGTAATATATATATATATATATTATGAATTATATATATATATATAATTCATTTTCAACTTCACTACAACACAGTTACCTGGGCATCACTGTGAAAGAAACAAATTAGGCTCAAGAGGAAAAGAAAAGAAAGAAACTTGCCCAGATTGATAGTGTTCATGGATGGAACCAGGATATGGACTGAGGCTGTTTGATTTCACATGCTGTGCTCAGTCACTCAGTTATGTACAACTCTTTGCAACCCCATGGACTATAGCCTGCCAGGCTCCTCCATCCATGGGGATTCTCCAGGCAAGAATACTGACGTGGGTTTCCATGCCCTTCTCCAGGGGATCTTCCTAACCCAGGGATCGAACTCAGGTCTCCCACATTGCAGGTGGATTCTTTACCTTCTGAGCCACCAGATTTCATATCATTTGTTGTAGGATCTTCATTGAGTTGGGCATATAGTAAGCGGGCAGAAGTGGGTTTTCCAAGAAATGAAGAAAGCTAAGCTTCAAGACCCTTAATCGCATGGACTCCTTTCAAAGCTCTGTTCCTAAACCTGTATTTATATTTTTTCATTTATTTTCTTACAAATCACCCCATAAACCATGCAAGTTTTTGGCCCCACTAAACCTGGATCATTGATCCTTCCTCAGTGATCAATGCAAATAAATAGAGGAAAACAATAGAATGGGAAAGACTAGAGATCTCCTCAAGAAAATTAGAGGTACCAAGGGAACATTTCATGCAAAGATGGGCACAATAAAGGACAGAAACAGTGTGGACCTAAAATGGGCAGAAGATATTAAGAAGAGGTAGCAAGACTACACAGAAGAACTATGCAAAACAGATCTTAATGACCCAGTTAATCACAGTGTTGTGATTACTCACCTAGAGCCAGACATCCTGGAGTGTGAAGTCAAGTGGGCCTTAGGAAGCATCACTACGAACAAAGCTAGTGGAGGTGATGGAATCCCAGTTGAGCTATTTCAAATCCTATAAGATGATGCTGTGAAAGTGCTGCATTCAGTATATCAGAAAATTTGGAAAACTCAGCAGTGGACACAGGACTGGAAAAGGTGTTTTCATTCCAATTCCAAAGAAAGGCAATGCCAAAGAATGTTCAAACTACTGCACAGTTGCACTCATCTCACACGCTAGCAAAGTAATGCTTCAAATTCTTCAAGCCAGTTTTCAATATTACGAGAACCAGGAGCTTTCAGATGTTCAAGCTGGAATTAGAAAAGGCAGAGGAACTGGAGATCAAATTGTCAACATCCATTGGATCACAGGAAAAGCAAGATAATTCCAGAAAAGCATCTACTTGTGCTTAATTGACTACTTCAAAGTTTGACTGTGTGGATTACAACAGACTGTGGAAAATTCTTCAAGAGCTGGGAATACCAGACCACCTTACCTGCCTCCTGCAAAATCTGTATGCAGGTCAAGAAGCAATAGTTAGAACCAGATATGGAACAACAGACTGGTTCCAAATTGAGAAAGGAGTCTGTCAAGGCTGTATATTGTCACCTTGCTTATTTAACTTATATTCAGAGCACATCATGCAAAATGCTGGACTGGATGAAGCACAAGCTGGAATCAAGTTTGCTGGGAGAAATAGCAATAATCTCAGATATGCAGATGACACCACCCTTATGGCAGAAAGTTAAGAGGAACTAAAGAGCCTCTTGATAAAGGGGAAATAAGATAGTGAAAAAGCTGGCTTAAAACTCAACATTCAGAAAACTAAGATCATGGCATCTGGTCCCATCACTTCATGGCAAATAGATGGGGAAACAATGGAAACAGTGACAGACTTCATTTTCTTGGGCTTCAAAATCACTGCAGATAGTGACTGCAGCCATGAAATTAAAAGACGCTTTTTCCTTGGAAGAAAAGCTATGACCAACATAGATAGCATATTAAGAAGCAGAGACATTACTTTGCCGACAAGGGTGCGTATAGTCAAAGCTATGGTTTTTCCAGTAGTCATGTATGGATGTGAGAGTTGGACCATAAAGAAGGCTGAGTGCCAAAGAATTGATGCTTTTGAATTATGGTGTTTTGAAGACTCTTGAGAGTCTCTTGGACTGCAAGGAGATCCAACCAGTCCGTCCTAAAGGAAATCAGTCCTGAATATTCATTGGAAGGACTGATGCTGAAGCTGAAGCTCCAATACTTTCACCACCTGATGCTCAGAGCTGATTCATTAGCAAAGTTCCTGATGCTGGGTAAGATTGAAGGCAGGAGGAGAAGTGGATGACAAGATGAGATGGTTGGATGGTATCACCAACTCAACGGACATGAGTTTGAGCAAGCTCTGGGAGATTCTGAAGGACAGGGCTGCCTAGGGTGCTGTGGTTCATGGGGTCACAGAGTCACACATGACTGAGTGACTGAACAACAACAAACTTGGATCTACCTCAGATAGGAGTTCACTAAATGTTAGTTCTTACAAGCATTCACTTACTATTATAATAATCTCACTTACTACTTATTATAATATTCATGGAGCTTTTTGTGCTGATGTTGCAACTTCCCAGATACTCATCTCTTTTCTGCTTCTTGTTTGCTGGTTCCATGTAACTTTTTTTTACCCAGTATTCTCTGTAAGCCTCTGGTGACTGCATGCTAATTTAAAACGTAAAAGCTTTTGTCAAATGTGAATTGCAAAACATATATGAATTTTTACCCCTGCTCTCAGTATGCACATGCTTTTGAGAAGCGAGCAGAAATTCTGGAGAAATGTGTCCTCTAGTTACCTTTCTTACTCACTCCTCACTGCTTCAGTCTACCATTTGTGATACTGAATAAAATACTTAGTGTTCTATGAGTTTAGTACAGCCTTGAAATTTATATAATTTCCATGATAAAACATTGGGCATCATTATCATGATAATAATTTTACCAGAAACAAATTATTGCTGCAGTCATAGGCTAAGTGTATAACCTACATTAATTATGTCATTTGATAATTATAAAAACTTTCTGAGTTTGCAATTTCATTACCAGTTTATAGCTAAGGAAACAATGTCTTGAGAGATTAAGTGACTTGTCCAAAGTCCCAAAGCACGTAGTAGAATCAAGATTGGGACTCAGATCTGCGACCTCCAAACCTGTAATCTAACCGCTGCTCTTTCTGGGTTCCGTCTACCCAGCATTGCTGAGAGCACTAGCACCTTGGTTCAGCTACATTAAGTATGGGTATAAATAGTAAATTGATTCATAGTGGGGGGGGGAACCTCAAAAAGCTGAACTCTTTATGTCTGAAGTATTCAGACAAATCATGGAGTTAATTATATATTCTAAAATTATGCAAATGATCTTTTTAGTTGTGAATTAATCAATGTTAATCACTTGAAAAATAGCTTTTAAGTTCTTTTTTTTTCTTCTTAGAAATGTGTCAGAGTAGTTGAAATTCTCTTAGTAAGCTTCCTTTTAAAAAATTCCTCTTTTTTTTTTCCTGGCAGATGAAGACTACTTGAGTTATTTTGGTGTTGAGCAACAGTCACAGTAGGTGATTAAATTAGAGGCAGGTGTAAAACCCCCAAGAGTTCCTAGGGCTCTGTTTTCTGATCACTGGGGTTATGGATCAGGAATACATTTCTGACACTTGAATGCCTTCCTTTTGTGTAAGGTCAAAAGATACTAATGTGAGCTGCTATTTAGAAAGAAGAGTCAATAAAGGAATAGAATGAATATTGGTTGAGGAAGATATGGTTCATCCTCTTATTTGAATTCAAAAGCAACACCTTCTCAGCTGTGGATATTTCAAGTGCACCGGTTAAGAAAAATGCAAATAGAGCAAATAAAATGACAATCCTCTTTTCTTATTGGCAAACAGTAAACCTGGCAACTCTCTGTTCCTTTTCAAAAGACGTTAATCTAGTGATATTAAGTAAGGTTTTTGAAGGTCCTCTAGTGAATTAAACATTCTAGTTTGTTATTTACATTTGTAATTTTCTGAAAACATCAGAACTGCAGGAATTCCATTATAACATGGGAGAAATGCTTGAAGCCCATCATGAAAGGGATATTTGAACTAAGGACCATCTCAAGTTGTTATTTATTTATTTTCAGGTATGGTTAGAGATGTATTTTCAATCTGTATTTTGTGCCATGGATATATATTTCTCCTCCTAAATAGTATATCAAAGTACTATTTTTAATGTAAAAATTCTTAAGATGTATTGCTCTTAGGCATCTGGGTTTTTGCATGTCTTTTTTTTTTTCCTCTCCACTTCCAAATACTGCATTTTTTTTTGTAAAAAAATGTCCTTAAATGTAAATCTTTGTTTTGTTTTTGCATTCTGTGATTCTTAATCTCAGAAGTTTTATATGATATGAAAGGCAGATTAATTTTTAATCAGATATGGTTTCATTTCTCCACTGAGAAAAGGATATGTGGTAGCTTACTTAAATCGCTTAGTTTCACCTTACTTTCTTAACCTCCTGCAGGGAAAGCAAATTAGCCAAGATGGCATGATCAGGCTCTCTCACCCCATGTCCTCTCACGCTCGCCCCACGTTTTGTAAACGACTTATGTAACAGCTGAGATCATTTATACCACTGCACGCACAATATGGGCACCACCTGAAAGTCTTGCGGTTGAGTTGTGTTACGGCCGTGTCCACGGGGTCCACCATGACAGAATAGGGCATGTCTGCTGCTGCTGCCTTGCCATTCAGGAGAGAATAAACACGTTTGCAGTTCCTACAGCTCCTCACGACTTCTTCCTGCTCATGTCTTGTCTAACCTGAGTTCTGCAAACAGCGAGACACCTCCCAAGTATCTCCATCCCTGAGTTCAAGTAGGCTGACTAGACCTGCCTCCTGCTGAACTTGGCAGAAGCTCTGTCTCAAGCACATTGTGATTTTTGAGATTTCATAGAATATTTGCAAGAAATGCTTGCAAGTAGATCCTGTGGACTGAAAATTTTTAAATGTGTATGATTTTGGCTAATGAATATGTGCAGTCAAGTATACATCTTGGTAAAAAGATACTGCCAGTCACAAGGACAGGTATTTATGATTTTAGTACTTTTCTATGTGTGAGAAGATACAAGAAATCTGGGTTCATGAATGTTGTTTCCTGAAATATATTTAACTAAGGAGCCTTTTTTGCCTGTTTTCCTAAAGCACAGAGTACCTCATCCTGTTCTTTGTCCTGAATTTCTTTCAAGGTAAACTTCTTTCAGGGTTTCTTTAAGAGTCAGAGACTGTAGTGGGTAATGACTTAATTGTTGTAGGACCAACCAGATGATAGGAAATATTCTTTGTTTTATAGCGTTTTACAAGGTGTGTTGATTGCTTCTTCCCATTGACTTTAATTTTGCTCCTTTGTCTGTTGTGGCAGGTCTCCTCTTCATGGTTTAAATAGTTCCATAACCATTCAAAAGCCCCACTTGTAATAAAGAACACTCCTTGGTAGATAAATAACTCCAGAATTTGTAGTCAGGCTATGCACTGCAGTTGATTTCGCCTAGAGACAGCTTGGTAGCCAGAAGGATTTTTCAAATGTCTGCATTCTTCACTCATCCCCAGGGAATTCAAGTGAGTAAACTTTTCTCCTTTTCTTCACAAAATACATAACCATGAAGCATATCATCTTAGAAAAGTCAAAGTGTTTTCCAATCTTTTGAATAGGGCTTATACATTGTAGACACCCAATGATAAGGTAACAGTGAACTGGAGACCCATAATGTGGTGTGATTTAAAATTTTAATATATATATTTTTTTATTTACATCAAAATACATTGCATGTCAAAAGACCAGTTTCTGGATTGTGTTACTTTCATCATGATAAAAAATGCCATTAGATGTGTCATTGAATATTAAGTAATGAAATGATTTGACATATTAAAGAAAATCTTAAAACAGTAGTTTTTCTTCTAGCTGTCACAACTCATTTAGATACCAATTGTCTGCGATTGCAAATCTCTGAGTTGAAATGTCAGCAAATGGCTGCCTGTGGTGGGGAAAATGTCTCTAAGTTGAATATGAATATTAATTGCCAAAGCTGTATCAAGAAAGACTTAGGATTTTTTTTTATTAGGATTAAAATTATACACAGACATTGGAGAATTTGGCAGAAATAAAGTCCCAAATCACCAAGAAAATTTTAAATATGATACTACTCCGAAATTTTTTTCCCTTTCCAGGAATTACATTGTGTATGCTCCATGAAGTTTCCCACTACACTCCTTAAGACGTCAGTGTAACAGGAAAAAGGGGGAAATGCTAGAAGAGAAATCCTCAGCTTTTCAAATTGTCCTGCCTTTCTCAGTATGTCAGAAAACTAAGATCAGGGCATCCAGTCCCATCAGTTCATGGCAAATAGATGGGGAAACAGTGGTAACAGTGGCTGACTTTATTTTTTTTTTTTTTTTGGCTCCAAAATCACTGCAGATGGTGATTGCAGGCATGAAATTAAAAGACGCTTACTCCTTGGAAGGAAAGTAATGACCAACCTAGATAGCATATTCAAAAGCAGAGACATTACTTTGTCAACAAAGGTCCATCTAGTCAAGGCTATGGTTTTTCCAGTGGTCATGTATGGATTTGAGAGTTGGACTATAAAGAAAGCTGAGCACCGAAGAGTTGATGCTTTTGAACTGTGGTGTTGGGGAAGACTCTTGAGAGTCCCTTGGACTGCAAGGAGATCCAACCAGTCCATCATAAAGGAGATCAGTCCTGGGTGTTCATTGGAAGGACTGATGCTAAAGCTGAAACTCCAATACTTTGGCCATCTGATGCAAAGAGAAGACTCATTTGAAAAGACCCTGATGCTGAGAAAGATTGAGGGCAGGAGGAGAAGGGGATAACAGAGGATGAGATGGTTGGATGGCATCACCAACTCAATGGACATGAGTTTGGGTAAACTCCAGGAGTTGGTGATGGACAGGGAAGCCTGGCGTGCTGTGGTTTGTGGGGTCGCAAATTGTTGGACACAACTGAGCGACTGAACTGAACTGTCAGTATGTCATGATCTTATTACATCAAGCACATACACTTATGTGTTTCAAATAGCATTTTACGGGTGTAGTTTTGTAGAAGAAAACTACTGTTGTTTTGAGAACATGGTCTTGATATATTTTGACAAGCTCTTTTGTAATAGTTGATATTACGGGCTACTGAGATACTCAAAAGATAGGTCTTGAGACAGAGATATTTGAATCTCTTATAATAAAAAAGCACTACAGCTCTGTGAGTTAAATAAAGATATGGAAATGTTCTATACATATGTGCAAAGAAGGATAAATATTCCTTCATAAACTTTTTAAAAATAATAAAGAAAATATGAGATTATAGAAATGGAGCCTGAACTAGTTCTAGAAGTTTACATATTTTATGACATAAAGTAATTGAATACCCAAATGGACATGGTTTGCTTTTATTTCAAGCATAGGAAAGCATTTTGAGATAATCATACTAATTTTTTATTTGGAAATGAATGATTAATGTGTGTAAACCACATAATGTTGGATTTTCCATGTATTCATTTAAATCTTTTGTCAGATGATTACAAATCCAAGCCTGCTGTTGAGGGCATTATTTCACATTGGAAAAAATTTTCTCGTTTCAGAAACAAACGTTTCACATTTACATGGGAAATATAATATTCTTTAGTGCTAATATTTCCTCCTCCCTATGTTATCCTAACTCTAGAAAGCAGTGAATTTTATTAGGTACCAATAGTTCAAGAAAAAAGAAAACTGTCTTTTCTCCTTTGTCTCTCGTTTTCTGTGTATTACCCAGGGTTCTAACACTAGACCTACGTGCCAAAACATAAAGCCCTTAGAAAGCATTTCCTAAATCTTTTCTTCCTTAACACAGGATGATTAGAGATTAAAATCTAGTGAAAATCTGGTTGGGATATGGTTGAACTGGGTTGAAAGTTGACTCCCCCTAGAGGTATCAGATTCTAATCCCTGGAACCTGTGACTGTTTGCTTCTATGTAACAGGCTTTTGCCAGCATGATTAAATTAAGGATTTTGAGATAAGTAATTATGGGTTATCCAGGTGGTCCCTAAATGCAATCATGTTTCACAAAAGGAGATTGACACATACATGGAAGGAAAAGGTGACATGAAAACGGAAGCAATGAATGGAGTAATACAACTATAAGTGAAAGAATGTGGGCTTCCACCAGTAGCTGGAAGAGCCTCCAGAAGAGGCCTGCCCTGCCAACATTTGTTTTAATCTAGTGGAACTGGTTGGAGAAGGCAATGGAACCCCACTCCAGTACTCTTGCCTGGAAAATCTCATGGACGGAGGAGCCTGGTAGGCTGCAGTCCATGGGGTCACTAAGAGTCGGACACGACTGAGCGACTTCATTTTCACTTTTCACTTTCATGCATTGGAGAAGGAAATGGCAACCCACTCCAGTGTTCTTGCCTGGAGAATCCCAGGGACGGGGGAGCCTGGTGGGCTGCCATCTATAGGGTCGCACAGAGTCAGACACAACTGCCGCGACTTAGCAGCAGCAACAGCAGTAGCAGTGGAACTGGTCTGGGACTTTTATCCTCCAGGATGGCAAAAGAAATTTCTATTGTTTCAAGTCATCGAATTTGTGGCAATTTGTTACTGCAGTCTCAGGAAGCTTAATATACTTGTCTATCAAAATATGGTGTAATAAATATATCATGATCTCATATTTTACTAATCAAATTTATAAAAGCAATCTGTTATTTAGAATTTTTTTGAAACTCCCTTTGCCAGTGTAAAATGGAGCAGGACCCTGTGGTCTGTTACTGCCCACCCCCACCCCATGTCTTCAGCCTACCCTTTGTCTGAGAATAAGTTCAATCAGAGAAATAAGAAAAATGCAAAAACAAAGAAAACCAAAAGAAAACATTCAGTGGAAACCAAATAATAATGATGTACTCATTTAGCATAGTCAAAGACCTTTAGTTCCTTCACAAGGGCTATCGATAGAATTCTAAGCCATATCCTATGAGCTGTCTTATAGATACTGAAACATCACGTGGAGAAGTTAACTACATGGTAACCAGACTGCAGCCGTGACATAAGCTGCCACAATTCTGAGAATTGGCCTCGAAGAAATGGAAACAAGCCGACCTTGGAACTGAAGGTTAACTGTACATAAAACAATCAAGATGATGCTGGTCAGCCTGCCAATGACCAATTTGAAGCTGACTGTCAGAGCTGACTGTGCTGTTTCTGCATGTTGCCCCCTGTTTCAGACTATAAAAGCTCTTGTCCCACTGGTTGTCAGTGGTGGGGGCATCAGCCTTTGGATAGACATCCATTCTCCCCGCTAGTTGCCAGCATCTGAAATAAAAGAAACTTTCCTTTTCAGCAAGGCGGCCTGTTTCTTGGTTTTTGAGCAGCAAGCAGCCAGACCCCACCTTTCAGTAATAAGTAGATAGAGAAATGAACAAGAAAATAGAATATCACATGATTAAAATGTACCAAAATGTGATTCCTTTAGAATATTACATTAGCAGTATAGAAATAGCCATCTCAAAATAAAGTCAGGATACTACTATAAAATTATATAAATATCATATCAGCCAGACCAATTATTTAAATTGTAAATCATAAATTCTTAGATTACTTAGGAAAATGTTTATCCTTTTATAGCATAAAATATATATATTCTAGGTTGTAATTTTAGACATAGTCTTCAAAAAATAGTATAGTTTATCTCTTTCAATATATATTCTCAAAAATTATCAGAAATCAGGTTTCCAAATAATTTTAAAATGTAACTTTATAGTTTCTTTAAAAGAGATTTGGCAGAAAGGTAAAACTTTTATTTATAAATGTACAAAATTTAAAAACATTTATAGAGAATATATCACTTTTTGAAAGATGGGAAAGATGTTACACAAAATAATATTTGTGAGGTAAGGTGGTAATATGGAAAAGGAAATGGCAGCCCACTCCAGTGTTCTTGCCTGGAGAATCCCAGGGACAGGGGAGCCTGGTGGGCTGCCGTCTAGGGGGTCACACAGAGTCGGACACGACTGACGCAACTTAGCAGCAGCAGCAGCAAGGTGGTAATAATTATTAAACAATTTAAAGAAAAGTTATCAATTAGAGTAAAATTGTAAAGCTGAGTAAATCACTTCAGTTCGATTGCTCAGTTGTTTCCTATTCTTTGCAACCCCATGGACTGTAGCACGCCAGGCAGCCCTGTCCATCACGAACTCCCAGAGCTTGCTCAAACTCATGTCCACTGAGTTGGGGATACCATCCAACTATCTCATCCTCTGTCATCCCCTTCTCCTCCTGCCCTCAATCTTTCTCAGCATCAGGGTCTTTTCAAATGAGTCTTCTCTTTGCATCAGATGGCCAAAGTATTGGAGTTTCAGCTTTAGCGTCAGTCCTTCCAATGAATATTCAGGACTTATTTCCTTGAGGACGGACTGGTTGGATCTCCTTGCAGTCCAAGGGACTCTCAAGAGTCTTCTCCAACACCACTGTTCAAAAGCATCAATTCTTCAATGCTCAACTTGCTTTATGGTCCAACTTTCACATCCATACACGACCACTGGAAAAACCATAGCTTTGACTAGACGGACCTTTGTTGGCAAAGTAATGTCTCTGCTTTTAATATGCTATCTAGGTTGGTCATAGCTTTTCTTCAAAGGAGCAAGCATCTTTTAATTTCATGGCTTCAATCATTATCTGCAGTGATTTTGGAGCCCAAGAAAATGATGTCTGTCACTGTTTCCATTGTTTCCCCATCTATTTGCTATGAAGTGATGGGACCAGATGATATGATCTTAGTTTTCTGAATCTTGAGCTTTAAGCCAGCATTTTCACTCTCCTCTTTCACTTTCATCAAGGGGCTCTTTAGTTCTCCTTCACTTTCTGCCATAAGGGTGGTGTCATCTGCATATCTGGGGTTATTGATATTTCTCCCGGTAATCTTGATTCCAGCTTGTGCTTCATCCACCCCAGCATTTTGCATGATGTGCTCTAAATATAAGTTAAATAAGCAAGGTGACAATATACAGCCTTGGCAGACTCCTTTCCTAACTTGGAACCAGTCAGTTGTGTTTCCATGTCCAGTTCTAACTGTTGCTTCTTGACCTGTGTACAGGTTTCTCAGGAGGCAGGTATGGTAGTCTGGTATTCCCAGCTCTTGAAGAATTTTACATAGTTTGTTGTGATCTACACAGTCAAAGGCTTTGGTGTAATCAATAAAGCAGAAGTAGATGTTTTTCTGGAACTATCTTGCTTTTCGGATGATCCAGTGGATGTTGGCAATTTGATCTTTGGTTCATTTGCCTTTTCTAAATCCAGCTTGAACATATGGAAATTCACGGTTCACATACTATTGAATCCTGGCTTGGAGAATTTTGAGCTGAATAAATAACACTAGCATAAAATTCTACTCAACTTTTACTAAACCTAACCTTCCATAGTCTTAAGAATTTTGGATATAAATGTTTGTTTTGCTTTGACTCAGACCATGTTTTAATATGGTCTGATTATGAAATGAATGGGATGATAAAAGAAACACAAAAATTCAGTGCCATATCAGAATATTTACTGCATTCACAAACATAGAGACTTCAAGGTAAAGTACTATTAAATAGGGTTAATTGGTTTATTGTAAGAATAATTATGCTAGAACAAAGTATTTTGCTAGGAGTTCTCAGATGATATTATCCTAAATAAAAAAAAGTGTTAAGAAATCAATAATAGTTAAAACACCATAAATATATAACTTGAGGAAAAAATAAACAGTTAAAAATGAAAGGAATAATCACCATAATTATTCTTCAATAAAATATGAACTCAAACAGCATCTCTTCTCATTTATCCTAGCATGTTAGCTATGATTTTTGCCTTTGGATTGCAAAGACTCAGTGACAGCAAGTGTGTCGTGAGATAAGCTCTCTTATACTCTACTTCTGGGAATATCATTTAGAACAACATATATGGAAAGTTATTTGGCAATAGTTCTTAAGAGTAATAAAATATTTATATCCTTTGACCCAGTAATTCTACTTCTAGAAATCTATCCTGAGAGAATAATTTAAAATGCAGATGCTTTTTGCTCAAAGACATTCATCACTGCAATCATCCCAAGCAAAATTTGGATTATTTGAACTTTGGAAATACCTTCATGTGTTCCAAAACAGAGAGATATATTTAGGTATGGTGTAATACATTTTTCTTTTGGTTTTTTTTTTTTTTTTGGTAGTTACTGGGTGTGATATACAAATTAAAATTTGTGTTTGGCAGAACAAAATGAATAACTGTGGTAAAGATATGGATATTACTAAAAGAGAAATCAATCTATTAATATTAGAAAGAGTCCATAAATGTACCATAGGGATTAGCCAGGAGAATAAGTCACTAAACATATGTGGTTGGTTAAATAAAGGCCACGTCCCTAGTAGGTCCGCTTGCTAATTCCCAAAATCTGTGAAAGTTACCTTTATGGCAAAATGTGCCTTGCAGATGTGATTAAGGATCTTGAGATGGGAGATTATCTTTGATTATGCAGTAGGACCAATCTAATCACAAAGGCTCTTATAAGAGGGATGTGAAAGGAGTCAATCAGTTAAGAAGATACGGGATAACAGAAACAATGATTAGAAAGATGTGCTTTGGAGATGGAATACAGTCCAAAAATACAGGCAGCCACTAAAAACTGAAAAAGGCAAGGAAACAAATTCTTTCCGAATTTCTGGAAGGACTCAGACCTATTGTCTTCTTTAACCTCTGAGAACTGATTTTGGAATTCTATTCCCCATAACTGTAGAAAAATATTTTTTGTTGTTTTAAGCCTCCAAGTTTATAGTAATTTTTTATAGTAATAATAGGAAACGAATGCAACATATACAAAACATGTTGGTAAAGTCTTGAATGTAAAGATTTCTACTTTTCTGATCAACGCTCCTCTCACACAGGAATATCCTGTGATTACTGAGTGTGTGTAAAATTAATTTTTGTGCAGGAATTCATTGGAGGTGATAATCAGTGCTCTGTTTATAAAATATGTATAGTAAAGTCTTAGAAAGTCAGAAAGCAGTAGGAAGGGTGAGAGATAGTTTGTATAGAAGCCCTTGGGAACCTCTGAGAATGTCAGTAAACTGAATCTGGTTGCATAAAGTACTCTTGTAGGCTCCCTGGATTAGATATTGACTAAATAACTACCTTCATTACTTCCATATACGCTCAAACAGCCTAGAAAGTACCTAGATATTAAACAATTCATGAATTGTTCTATTTACAAATCTATGGAATATATGATTATAAATTAATTATATAAATATTTTATTAAATCATTGTTAATATTAAATGAAAATACAAGAGATAACATTATATGTCTAAATGGTCTCAACTAAATTATAAATATATATACATGAAGAACTAAATGGAAAATGTAACAATAATTCTTTCTGACAATTGAGATTATCAGTGAACTACTTTGCTTCCTAATTACATACTATTTCTCAAATTATTCAAAATTAATATGAGTTTGAGAGTCAGAAGTTATTAGTCAAGCTTTTAACTAAAAATTTATATTTGTGCTGTAAATTTCTATAAATGTACTTACTTTACAGTTAATATTTATTTTGAGACTGACGATAATTACAGAATTTGTTTTATTAAACAGTTTCCACGAAATCAACTTTATAGCCACAAACAATGGATATTCTACTAGTCCGTGTTAAAAAAGTTGAAATCTCAGGCATCTGAAAAGAAAGTATTAGGTTAATAGAATAGGAGAATGGTGTCCAAAATGGCAGTGGCTAAAAGGCAAAGAAAGGAAAAAGCCTGTGAAAATGGAACAAAAGAAAATCTGAGGACTGGAGTGAGAACCTCAGGTGAAACAAAGAGCCCTCCTGACTAGCCCAGTTTACATAGGGCAGGCTCCGGGAGAGGAGACAAAACATAGAAAAAGAGGAGCCAAGATTGAGTCCTCTTCTTTTTTGGGGTCAGCCTGCCTTCACACCTCGAGGATCCTTTGCTTAATAAAACTGAGCTGTAACCTGCTGGTCCACCATTTCAAGTCTTTGCTGTGGGGAGAAAGAACCGAGGAAATGACACACTCCCCCAACAAAAGTATACAACAACATTTGAATCATTAAAATGTACTAAATTTCTGTGTGCCAGATGGGAGAGTCTTAAGTATTTCATACAGTCACTTTTTTAATCTTTAGTACAATCCTATGATTATCATTACCCTCATTTAGTGAATGAGGAGATTGGGAAGAGAGATTAAGTAATTTATTGAAAGTTTAGAAACCAAATTAATGGTAGAGTCAGAATTCAAAGTCTGGCAGTGTGAGTCTAGAGAAGCATTTTAACCGTCCTTGCTTCTTAACTCTAAAATCTTTGCAAGTACAATTTTAGAGTAAAAATTAGAAAACTAATTTTTTTCAATTATGAAATTTTAAGGTGTGTATTAATTTTTGGTGCTTTTGTTTGCATGTAAGGTATAGAGGAATTGTACACGAGCTGGTTTTGTTCTTCTCAATAATAAATTATATATATACATATTTTATATGTACACGCATTCAAGCATACATGATACATTTATTACATCTGCTTTTGCCTATTGGTCATCATTGCATAGCAAATGTCATAAAAATTTTCTACGTGCACAGATATTCTGCAGAGATAGAAATATCCTGGAAGGTCCACCAGTTTTGTGAAGAACTAATTTTGCACATGAGTGTGTCCCCAGGGCAGTGTTACCCATGCAGTGCAGGTCAGTTTCAAGGCCCGAGAATTTGAGAGTGGAACTCAGTATACATAAGAATTTAAAATCTAAGAACACATTGGACACTTTGAGGCTACTGTACTTAGAATACCAGATACCACCAATCTGCTGGTAGAGGAAGAATCAAAAGGTGAATGTGCAGATAGAACTGGAGATTAAAGGCTTTCAGGAAGCAAATGCGCTTCTCAACACCTCCCAACTTGCCCTCTCCGCTCACCTTAAACAGAGCTCTACTTTCTACTCTAGATTCTCAGAAAGAGGCTTAAAATCTTTCAAATAAAAACTGCTCTTTCAAGCTGTTGTGGGGTTCTCACTACTTTCATCTAAATCATCCCAGATTGAAATAACTATATTTTGGAGAAGAAATATTTAAAGAAATATAAAAAGAATTTGATATAATTCCTTCCTGCCAGCAATCTTGAGAATTCTACATTCTGTTTTAAAATTTTAACAAAAAGTTAAATAATATGCTTAAAGATACCTTTGGAGAAGGAAATGGCAATCCACTCCAGGAAATCCCGTGGAAATAGGAGTCTGGTAGGCTACAGTCCAGGGGGTCACAAAAGAGTCAGTCATGACTTGTGGCTCAGCTGGTAAAGAATCCACCTGCAATGTGGGAGACCTGGGTTTCATCCCTGGGTTGGGAAGATCCCCTGGAGAAGGGAAAGGCTACCTACTCCAGTATTCTGGCCTGAAGAATTTCCATGAACTGTATACGCCATGGGGTCGCAAAGAGTCGGACACGACTGAGCGACTTTCACTGAATAATATGCTTAAAGATACCTTTGGAGAAGCAAATGACAATCCATTCCAGGAAATCCCATGGAAAGAGGAGCCTGGTAGGCTACAGTCTAGGGTGTCACAAAAGAGTTGGACATTACTTAGCAACCAAACAATTAAGATATCTTAGAGGGATTTTCTGTTGGCTAGGTCTTCTTAAGCAAAGTCATAGGTATAGGGGTTTTGTTTTTTAGTACATTTTAACATATGTAAAGCAGATAATGAGTGTATTCTCACCCAATTTTTTGAGAGAGGATAGATTTAGAAGCTCTTACGTTGATGCTACTTTTGAATGTAATGAAAGGTTTTGTGACATAAGAGAAAACTGATTAAAATAGATGTTTTTTAGACCTAAGTTTATTTGAAAAGTAATTCTAATACACTTCATTGTACTATGTCTAAACCTTACTATCCAATAGCTATCTCCCTTCTTTCAGGAGCCACATCTCCATATAATTTTGGGAACCTTATTGTGAGCAGTCTGTTTCCTATTCTTTTTTGAGCATCATGGACAACTAACTGAAACCTGGACAACTGGCACTTGTGTTCTGTGACTTCAGCTATTGATTGGAGAGACACAAGCATATGTAAAAGTCAGATCACATTCTAACCACACTCAGAGTTCAGGAAGCTGACTTTCAATAGCACTGGCGTAAAAATGTTAGGAATTTACTGTCAGAATTATAGATTTTGTATCACTCTAATACTAAGCATGTATTCAGTGCCTGACCATTAATTAGATGGCCTTCAGGAAAATGAACTGCTCAAAGAAGAAAATAGTAAAAACACAGAAAAATGGAGACATAATTAACAAATCCCTAGTTTCAAGGCATTTAAAAATGTTAAATATTTCCTGCCAATTGACATTTTAGTTTAAGAACACTGGAAAGACCCATTATGCAAACAGATGTTCTGAGGTGGTAACTTTGTAAAAAGTTAATAGATAAGAAGAGGAAGTTTTATTCACTCAAATTACTTATTAACATTAATGGACAGATTCAAATAGTTTCAGTACGATTCTTATGACTTCAAGTGCCCCTTTTCTCTTCTAAAATAATTCCCCATCTTATCTATTATGTTAGCTAGCTATTTGTGGTGTCTTTAATACTTTGAAAACAAATTTATGCCTGTTGTGAACTGTAAACAACAAAATGGAGGCATTTATGTCAAAGGGAGCAAAACTGAAGCTAGAGCACCATTACGGAGATAGAATTTGCGCATGTCCATGAATGGATCCAAAATAAAGTTTTGACCTGGTCATCTTCAGGCTAATCTGGAGTTCATTTTCTTTACTCTCTAGGAATAACAGCTTAGCAGCCAGTCTTCTACTGATAAGTGACAGTATGCCTGCCAGCACCAATTGTAAGTTGGTAACCTTAAATGTAACCTCCTGTGTAGTTTTTTTGGAATGTTTTTCTCTGTTGTCCTTATAAACCTCTGACATTTTCTACTCCATTCAGAGGAAATTTGAGTTGCTTCTTAAATGGTCCCTTCCAAATTGCAATTCTTAAGAACCCAAATAAATCCTTTATTCTTATTAGCAGTTTTCTATATATTTTTTTTAGTTGACAATACATGGTGTCAGAAGTGGGATACAAGGCAACCTATGTAGTCTCTGCTTGCTCACCACCGACCCCCAACCTCTGGCACTTCAAGGATTCCAGTAAGGTATCTGCCATAATCCATTGTTCTCTGTCATTTCCTTGGTGATCCCAGGACGTGGAATGAACCCTTTATCTTGGTAGAGATTCTGCTTTATTTGGGAATCCTCTGTACTGGCTTCTGTTTTAGGAACTTTGTTTCCCATTTTGGTCTGGTATTTAATTGCTCTTAGAAAAAGGGAAGTTCACTCTCTAAGGATAAGGCTATGGAGCGGCCTTCTTCTGGAACTCCTAATTGTTTTATGTATAAAAACTGTGGGCCTGTCTCCTATGAGTATCAGTCTCACTGGATTATGGTTAGTCAGAATGATTTACAATTGGCCAAATTTAGGCTCCTTGAAATTCTTAATTAGTTTATCAATACAGATGATTAGAAAAAGGTGTAAGATGAAGTGGCCTGAATGGGAAGCTTGTTTAAATTGGCATTTTGAGCCCTCTAAACAACTAGCAATTCCAAAATTGCTTCCCTCTAGGATATTGATTCCAAATTATCTAAGGCTGATTCTGAATTGTCTCAGTGATTGACCGAACTGAAAGAAACTTCTACATGTTCTCCCAGTGCTCCCCTGCTGCTCCTTTCTACTCCTGCCAGTGCTGCACCTGCCTTGCTCCTCTCAGCCCCTCCTCCCTCTAACCTTTTCTTGCCAAACTTCCCTTTCTTGTTACTCCTATCCAGATGATTCTGAAGCTATGCTAGACCCTCCTGTCCTAACCAAGCCAGCCCTAACCAGAATCACCAACTTGTTTCTTACATTGCCTGGACTAAAGCTGCTGCTGCTAAGTCGCTTCAGTCGTGTCCAACTCTGTGCGACCCCATAGATGGCAGCCCACCAGGCCCCCCGTCCCTGGGATTCTCCAGGCAAGAACTCTGGAGTGGGTTGCCATTTCCTTCTCCAATGCATGAAAGTGAAAAGTGAAAGTGAAGTCACTCAGTCATGTCTGACCCTTAGCAACCCCATGGAGTGCAGCCCACCAGGCTCATCCGTCCATGGGATTTTCCAGGCAAGAGCAATGGAGGACTAAAGCTGAGTTCCATGCAATTGCTGAGGACTTCCCAAACCCCAATGCTTTTGATTCAGATGTTTTTCTTCTGTAGGCACAATCATATTCTAATATTTTAAAATGTATCTAACTTAAATTGTGGACAGTTGTTCTTGTCCAATACTTTTAAAACTGTAACTATAACTTGGGAACCTAACATGAATGGCCCATCAACCAAATCTTAAATGTCTCTGGGCATCAGTATTTATTTTCTCTTAAGGTTACCAAGGTCCAACCTCAGGAAGCAACTAAACCAGAATTGAAAAATGTCACGTTTTATATTTTAAGGGTACCATTCCCCAATATAAGGCAAATTCCTATGGTTAACCCTGGGTTATGGACATCTAAGTAACAAAGCCATACAAAATTTTGAGAACAGTTTAGCCATACAAAAATGAGCTCATCAAATAACACCTGACATCTTGGATGGGTACCACATATTTCTTAGTACATGTTGTTGGAAGGACCAATTTTATATGATGATCATTTGGATATTATACCTGAGAAAAAGAGGAATTCAAAGATAACATGCTAAGTTTTTAGCATGAGCAGCTTATTAATTGATGTGTCATTTATTAAATCAGAAAGCTGAAGGAGGAATGGGTTTTGAGGTTAGGATTGAGAATTTCTTTTACATAGCTTAAGTCTGAGATGCATTTTGAATATCTCAGTAGGTTCAAGTGTTGGGAGAGTGAGAACAAAATAAATTGGTGCTACAGATGTAAATTTTGGAGCCATCAGAAAATAGGTAGTATCTAAAGCCTTAAGATTTGATGACATCACTTAAGGAGTAAGAAGAAATAAGCTTAATGATTCAGCTCTGGATGCTTCCAGAAATTCTCATTCAAATAAAGGTGATAGATAGGAAATTGGTACTGAGGAGTAACTGATAAGGTAGGAGCAGATCTAAAGATGTGTGCGGTTCTGGAATACAAGTAAAAAGAGGATTTTGAGAGAGAGAGAATGATCAACGTGTCAAATGCTGCTGAGAAGTCAAGGGAAGTGAGGACTGAGAATTATTCATGGATACTTGGCAAGATGCAAATCATGAGTGCTTTCACAGGGAAAATTATTTTATGGAGTGGTAAGGATGAAACTTTATTGGAAGGAATTAAAAACAGAATGAAAAGTAAGATAAATCAGAATATTCAGTTTTTGGAATTTTGCCAGCCTGTTAACTGCCTTATACTTTACATTAACATTTATTTTATTCCTTACTTTACTTTCAGTTCATCATACGATCACAGTCTCTAACCAGTTTTAATTAGCTTGCTATCTTGCCTTTTCATCTGAATACCCAAAACCCCCCAAATCTTGTCCAATTTAACTGCCATCTTTTTATTTCTGTATTCAGACAGATGAGCCCCACTGAAGGGAAATCACAGACTTACATAGGCTGGTGCCTTGAAAAATTTATATCATCAATACCATCTGTCATTTTCCCTGTGTTCTTCTAGTTATTTGTCTCTGCTATTCCACACATGTATAATTTACTTGGTGTACACATATTCTTTCCTTTTATAATCATCTCATAAGAAAGAAATGTCCCTTCTTACAGTTTAATCTATTTCAGTCTTTCATAGCCATTCCTTCCACCTCCTCAGTAATCTTGCCCCGTTAATTATCTTTTTCCTATATCTTCAAAATCACTCTCCTCACTGGCTTTCTTCCATCATCATTTAAATATTCTAAGTTACTTTCCATCATAGACACAATATTTCACCATCTCTCTTTCTACTCCAGTTTTTCATTTGGCTCACAACAATGACCAAATTTCTTTAAAGTATTTTCTCTACTCATTATGGGCATATTTTGCTCCCATTTCCTACTCAGGGTTCTGGAGCTGTTTTCTGGAACCCACTTTCATTTTCAACACTCCATTGAAACTTTCTTGTGACTGTAACCAGCAAATTCACTAAATCCCATAAACACTTTGGAAACCTAATCCAACTTAAGATTTTCCCTATCATTTGACATTGTTGAATAGTTATTGAAATGTTCTCCTTCACTGGCTTTTATAATTCACACAGTTTGTTTTCTACCAATCTTTCTGGTTGCTCTAAGTAAACATCATAGCCAGCTCTTTTACCTTTAAAAAAAAAAATGTTACATGTCCATGTTTTATAGGGTTCCACATTTGTTTGCATTCCTTTATCCCTTTGTAAACTATTGCTCTATGATCTCATTAGCTCCCTGACTTTAATTATCATTTCAAGGCTAACTCACAAATGCATTTCCCCAGAAATGTACATCCAGTAGCTTCCTAGATATATCTACTTGACTATTTCTCTGACATATTAAGCTCGACAAGAACACTATCTTGTCAACTGAAACTCATCTCTCCTTCAAGGTCCTCTATGTCAGTCATTAGAGCCAGGATGCATCCAATTCTGCTTACTAACGTAAATTGGGTAAAAAAAAAAAAATATATATATATATATATATTCCTTTTGTTTATTCCCACACCAAATCAACCAAGTCCTATTGATTTTATTAATATAACACCTTTAAATCTCTTGGTTTATCCAGTTCTACCCACACCCTGTGAATCTACCCCAGTTGAAGAATGCTATTATCTCTCCTTTGGGTTTCTTCAACAGCTCTCTAACATGATTCCCTGCTTTCAGTATCAACCTTTCCATTTATTTGTCATGCCAGTATGATGCCATTACTCTACGTTTCACTGTTTTTCTTTTTTTTTCTTGGTAAATGTCAAACCTATTTGGGCTTTATATATGCAGTTGGAAAGATATAAAGATTTGAATGCAGAGTTCCAAAGAATAGCAAGAAGAGATAAGAAAGGCTTCTTCAGCGATCAATGCAAAGAAATAGAGGAAAACAACAGAATGGGAAAGACTAGGGATCTCTTCAAGAAAATCAGAGATACCAAAGGAACATTTCATGCAAAGATGAGCTCGATAAAGGACAGAAATGGTATGGACCTAACAGAAGCAGAAGATACTAAGAAGAGATGGCAAGAATACACAGAAGAACTGTACAAAAAAGATCTTCACCACCCAGATAATCACAAAGGTGTGATCACTCACCTAGAGCCAGACATCCTGGAATGTGAAGTCAAGTGGGCCTTAGAAAGCATCAAAGCTAGTGGAGGTGATGGAATTCCCGTTGAGCTATTCCAAATCCTGAAAGATGATGCTGTGAAAGTGCTGCACTCAATATGCCAGCAAATTTGGAAAACTCAGCAGTGGCCACAGGGCCGGAAAAGGTCAGTTTTCATTCCAATCCCAAAGAAAGGCAATGCCAAAGAATGCTCAAACTACCGCACAATTGCACTAATCTCACACGCTAGTAAAGTAATGCTCAAAATTCTCCAAGCCAGGCTTCAGCAATATGTGAACCGTGAACTTCCTGATGTTCAAGCTGGTTTTGGAAAAGGCAGAGGAACCAGAGATCAAATTGCCAACATCCGCTGGATCATAGAAAAGCAAGAGAGTTCCAGAAAAACATCTATTTCTGCTTTATTGACTATGCCAAAGCCTTTGACTGTGTGGATCACAATAAACTGTGGAAAATTCTGAAAGAGATGGGAATACCAGACCACCTGACCTGCCTCTTGAGAAATCTGTATGCAGTTCAGGAAGCAACAGTTAGAACTGGACATGGAACAACAGACTGGTTCCAAATCGGAAAAGGAGTACGTCAAGGCTGTATATTGTCACCCTGCTTATTTAACTTATATGCAGAGTACATCATGAGAAACGCTGGACTGGAAGAAACACAAGCTGGAATCAAGATTGCAGGGAGAAATATCAATCACCTCAGATATGCAGATGACACCACCCTTATGGCAGAAAGTGAAGAGGAACTCAAAAGCCTCTTGATGAAAGTGAAAGTGGAGAGTGAAAAATTTGCCTTAAAGCTCAACATTCAGAAAACGAAGACCATGGCATCTGGTCCCATCACTTCATGGGAAATAGATGGGGAAACAGTGGAAACAGTGTCAGACTTTATTTTTCTGGGCTCCAAAATCACTGCAGATGCTGACTGCAGCCATGAAATTAAAAGACGCTTACTCCTTGGAAGGAAAGTTATGACCAACCTAGATAGCATATTCAAAAGCAGAGACATTACTTTGCCAGCAAAGGTTCGTCTAGTCAAGGCTATGGTTTTTCCAGTGGTCATGTATGGATGTGAGAGTTGGACTGTGAAGAAGGCTGAGCACCGAAGAATTGATGCTTTTGAAGTGTGGTGTTGGAGAAGACTCTTGAGAGTCCCTTGGACTGCAAGGAGATCCAACCAGTCCATTCTGAAGGAGATCAGCCCTGGGTGTTCTTTGGAAGGAATGATGCTAAAGCTGAAACTCCAGTACTTTGGCCATGTCATGCGAAGAGTTGACTCATTGGAAAAGACTCTGATGCTGGGAGGGATTGGGGGCAGGAGGAGAAGGGGACAACAGAGGATGAGATGGCTGGATGGCATCACTGACTCAATGGACATGAGTCTGAGTGAACTCCAGGAGTTGGTGATGGACAGGGAGGCCTGGCGTGCTGCGATTCATGGGGTGGCAAAGAGTCGGACACGACTGAGTGACTGATCTGATCTGATATGCAGTTGGGAGGGTGGGGGTGGAGAGTAGGGGTGGAGGTTAGGAATTGGCCTCCCCTCTTCATCTCTTATTCTTCCAGAATCTGGCCATATCTTACTTATCTTTGAAATTTGAGCTGAGATGTCATTATTCCCTGGGTATTTCTCACCTCTCAAAATCTGAATTTATTCCCTTCTTAGCACATATCATTTTGAACTGCATATAACTCATATATGATGAGTTTCTTCAGTCTGCTTGCAGTGATGTTATAATGACATTAGAATACATTTCTTGTTTCTGCCAAACACTGGTACCCGTAGAAACTCTCCTGCTCATTCTTTCATAAAGGAGTCAGTGCATCAATCAGCACAATTTTTTGGAAGGACCACTTAGAGGACAGGCAATACTTGAAGCCCTAGAAAGAGAAGTGAAGAATATGGAATGACTACAGGATTATGAGACACTCAATAAACACACAGACATACACATGATTTCAGGTACAGCTGAATGCTGAAAGCAAACAAGGAAAGTCAAACAAGAAAATATGGCAGATTAACTGGATTCTAAGGAGGAGAAGAGAGGGTGTTATTTTGGTTCAGAGAATTGTGAATTGAGACCTGAATGGTGAGGAGAGGGCAGCCATGCAATGATCTAGAGGAAAATTCCAAGCCAAAAATAACACACTAGTATCTTGATGTGGGGACAACGTAGACATATTTGAAGGTTGAAGTGAGGCTCTCATGACAGCAGCATTAGTCAGAGGGAAGAGGAGGGCAGAGAGGTATTCAGGCCACGTCATGCAGAACCATATAGGCAGGGAAGCCTTATTCCGGTTGTGGTGACAAACCATCGAGTTTGGGCTGGACAGTAATCTAGTTTGATCTAGTTTATTAGCTCCTGCGGGGTAAGGGGACTCCCATGTTCTCCCACACTAATCTCTCCCGTATAGTCAATGTGTGGGTAAAGCTCTAAGTCTTTCCCAGGCTTCAAAATGAAACAGCTCAAAGACTAAACTTATTGGACTTTCTGATTGTTTCTCAAAAGCGGGTTCTTTTTTTGTTATGTGTTAATAGGTTCCTGGAGAAGGCATTGGCACCCCACTCCAGTACACTTGCCTGACAAATCCCATTGTTGGAGGAGCATGGAAGGCTGTAGTCCATGGGGTTGCTGAGGGTCGGACATGACTGAGCGACTTCCCTTTCACTTTTCACGTTCATGCACTGGAGAAGGAAATGGTAACCCACTCCAGTGTTCTTGCCTGAAGAATCCCAGGAACAGGGGAGCCTGGTGGGCTTCTGTCTGTGGGGTCACACAGATTCGGACACGACTGAAGTGACTTAGCAGCCGCAATAGGCTCCTGACTTCCCGGATGGCTCTAGTGGTAAAGAACCCACCTGCCAGTACAGGAGACATAAGAGATTGTGGGTTCCATCCCTGGGTTGGTAACATCCCCTGGAGGAGGAAATGGCCACCCACTTCAGTATTCTTGCCTAGAGAATCCCATGGACAGAGCCCTTTAGGAGTGAATGTGGGGTAATGGCCCAGAGAACTGCACAGTTTCACCAGTGTTAGTCTAATGCCTCTTCAGAGGCCTTCATCTCTTTATAGCTGAAACTGTAACTTGTTCACCATTTTATCCCCAGGCCTATTCAGCACCTGAATAGGACTCAACTACTGTTTGTTGAGGGAAGGAGAATCTATGGAGACAGAATGGAAAAATTTAACATCAATCCAGAGGATGGTTGGATCATCATGGTGGCTCATATTTGTATGCCCCAGTGACCATCACCCGTTTTCTAGAAAGAGTGGTCCACAGCTCAGTGCTGTCTCCCAGCATTCAGCACAAATTATCTCCTTGAAAGATCTGAGCTTTCATTTTGTGAACCACAGCTAGGTGAGTACTCTCTTTTGCTTGTATGTACTTAGATCTCAATGCTGGGGGGGCGGGGGGAAAAGAAACCACAAACCCAGACCTAATTAAAATGAACTTGAAGACTGGATTGAAACGACATATTTTTTTTTCATTTGCATTTGGAAAAGCAAGTGACAGGATCTAGCATTCTAGGATAGGAAGGTGATTGACAGTAATGAGTAACAATTTGGAAAAGAGAAACATATTGCTAGAGTCACAAAACCTCTTACGCCCCAAACATTTTCCCTCTTTTAAAAATTGGCCCTCTTTGCATTATCTTTTTTTCGTCAGAAGAGTTGTAGCTGCCGTTCTTAGCTCAGTTTCTTTTGCATTCATGCTCATGAAAAAACAAAACTGCAAAGCACAAAAGCTCTACGTTTATATGTTCAGATGGATGAAAGGCTGAAATCCCAAACACAGAAAGATATTGACAGCTCTGACAGATCCATCTCTAGCTTTAACAGTCAAAGATGGTTGCATGGAAACACTTACAGTCAAAAATAACTCCTTTTGTTACAAAAAAAAATAATGAGGAGGAGATGAATTGAAAGGCTTTGGGGCCCAACTGAGTATCACAAAGATTTTTCTAAAGTCTTGGACCTGACATTTTGTCTATTAATTTTCATTCTAAAATATTTCAAAATGAGCCTGAGAGAAATTTGCTTCTCAGGTTTCTAATTTAAGTTTAGAATAGAAAACTGTGACTTCCTCACAGTGGCACTTTAAAGCATTTATTTCTGATTTTTCCTACTGTGATTGATAGCCTGGGTCTTGCCTTCACTCCATCACCACCTCTATATGGAGTACTGAGTGTTTCATCTCCACTTTTCAGTGCCACCTTCTCTACTCTACTCTCATCATTGTCATGTAGAGAATATTTCTGCAGTTGAACTCTCATTTTTTTTTTTACAGTGATTATTTATGCCACAGTTAGATTAAAACAGAAAGCAGAATGGCTAAAGACTTGATGGCAATTTTAAAAATTCTGAATGTAGGCTCAGGGTTATAGTTCTGTGAAACCATCAAACTGACTATTTAGAAAAGATATTTTAAAAGTAGTTGTTTAATGGAATTTTTTATGTTCTAGGGAGATATATTGGCAGCCTATAGCAAACTTTATTTCTCAAAAAGTTTGATGTGTTTGAAAAAATGGACATTGTCACAGCTTAAGAAGGATTGAAATTCAGCAGAACTCATTTTCCCCATATCTATAAATAACTGTTTATTGAAATTTACTCTCTTACAAATTCTATTTCCTTTCTACATACGAAGCTCTGCTTGAAATGTACCCATCTTTCATTAATAGTCATTGGAATTATTTAGTTCCCTAATTTTTTCTGTTCTTTCTTTCTTTTTTTCTTTCCTCAAAGCATACTATTGCACCTTGAGGGAACCAGGACTCATTAATTTTTGAGCTACCTTTGAAATTTAAGCTGTTTTGTGCACTTTTCCCAAACTGATACTGTGAATTCTTTTTGTCTGGCTCAAACTGAACTTACTTCAATAGAAGACAACTGTCTAAATGATGACATTTGGTTAATAATGAGTTAGCACTGCAGAAGGTAAATAACACCTGAGACCATATACACCCCACTCTAGCCCTCATCCTTACACACAAAAAAATACACGAAAAGTTATATAGTTCTAAGTTGCTTTAAAAGTGTAGCAATGTGCTATGGTATAATTTTCAAATTAGTTAATATAAATCTGTCTTTTTTTAATTCAACTATGTTTAGCAGATACTACGTTTACTCTAACCCTCACAGGAGTCCTAGAGCAGCATGAATTACAGTTGTCAGACAGAATCATTTGATAGGGAGAATTCTAGGAGAGTTTATTGGCTGATTGACACGCCCCACACCACAGGAATCACACTTAAGAAAAGAGAGGTTTCATGACAATTTTATAAGGTCCCAATTATATTGATTTCCCTAATCTTCTTCCTTTTAATTACATCTGTCCTCTGAACACAGTATTCACAAACATAGGATGTGGAGGGCATATGCTCAGTAGAAGGATTCAGAACCAGTATCACCCAGGGAAGATAGATGGCTGTCATGATCTGACTGCTTCACTACTATTGCAAAAGGGCAGGTGGGGTGTAGTTCTGTCTCTGAGTTTGGCTTCTCTGTCTGAACTGGGTTTGAACTCAGGCTTTGCCATGGACTGGTTGGATGACCTTGGGAAAATAAATACTTTCCTCTGTGCCAGAGGTTCCTTCTTAGTAAAAAAGGGATAATTATAGAGTCTATCTCATAGAGTTCTGTATGGATTAAATCAGTTAATGTAAGTAAAAGCTCAAAACAGTGCCTGGTCTGTATTGATCCTGTCTTCATATTTGTTCTTTGTTATCGATCCTTTTGATATTTTCGTTCATCTTGAATTTTTGCATTAAGTTTTTAATACATTAAAGGGATTTCCCTTGTGGCTAAGTGGTAGGGAATCTGCCTGCAATGCAGGAGATGTGGGCTTGATCCTGGGTCAGGAAGATCCCCTGCAGAAGGACATGGAAACCCACCCCAGTGTTCTTGCCTAGGAAAGGCCACTGACAGAGGAGCCTGGTGGACTACAGTCCATAGGGTCACAAAAGAGTAGGCAAGGACTGAGTGACTGAACAATAGCCATACATTAAAAGAGTATTTATTTATGGTTAGTGTCTTTTAAAGTTTGCACCCAAAGTGAGTGCCTTGCTCATCTCCTCTTATTCCTGCCCTGTCCTTAAATCATTGCCATTGCTCCCTTTCCTTTTTTGAAATTTATTTTTAATTGGAGGAATTGTTTTGCCTTGTTGTGTTGGCTTCTGCCATACATCAACATGAATCAGCCATAGGTATACACATGTCCTCTCCCTCTTGAACCTCCTTCCTACCTCCCACTCCATCACGCCCTGCTAAGTTGTCACAGAGCCCCAGGCTGGGCTCCCTGCGTCATGCAGCAAATTCCCACTGGTTATCTATGTTACACATAGTAGTAGATATATTTCAATGCTACTGTCTGAATTCCTCTCCTCCCCCGACTCCTTGCCCACCAATTCATTCTCTACATCTGCAGCTCCACTCCTGCCCTGCAAATAGGTTCATCAGTACCATTTTTTTACATTCCATATAAATGCGTTAATATACTATGTATATTTTTCTCTTTCTGACTTAACTTTACTCTGTATAGTAAGCTCTAGGTTCATCCACTTCAGTTCAACTGACTCAGATTCCTTCCTTTTTATGACAGAGTAATATTCCACTGTATACATGTACCACATCTTCTTTGTTCATTCATCTGTCCCTAGACATCTAGGTTGCTTCCGTGTACTGGCTACTGTAAATAGTGCTGCAATGAACATTGGGGTACATGTGTCTTTTTCAAGTATGCTTTTCTCAGGGTATATGCCCAGTAGTGGTATTCCTGGGTCATATGGTAGTTTTATTCCTAGTTTTTAAAGAAATTTCCAAACAGTTCTCCATAGTGGCTATATCAGTTTATATTCCAGCAACAGCACAAGACCATTGCTATCCTTCTTGTTGCCCCTGGTTTAATTTGAAAAATCCTCCTTTATTTTGTTTTAAATATTGCAATTACGAAACCTATAGTACATGTAGAAAAATATTTTTAAGACATGCATGTGATTCAACACAAAGCAAATAAATACTCATGCAGTGATCATGCAGATCAAAAAATAGAACATTGCCCGCATCTCATACCCCACCCCTCCACTGTCCATAGTTACCCTTTTCCCTTTCTAAAAGACTGACTCCTTCTACATGGTAATTGCTGCCTTGATTTATTTGACAGATGTCTGTCTAAACATGCATTCTTAAGTGTCACAGTTTATACTTGCTTATTTTTTTAAAAAATTATACAAATAGAATACTATTTTCTGTCTGGCTTGTTTTACTCAACATAAGCCTGTGAAATTTATCTATGATGTTGCGCTCAGTTGTAATTTGTTCAGTTTCCTTACTGAATTGTAATGCATTGTATAAATATACCACAGTTTTTCCGTTCTATGGTTCATGAGTATTCGGTTTGTTTTCAGTATTTGGCTATTACTAACAATACTGCTAAGACCACTTTTATAGAAATCCCTTGTGGCACATATGATATATGTGCTTGCATTTATATTGGATATGTGCTTCAGATTAGAATTAGTAATAACACTGGTTTCCAAAAGTTATTTTATGAATTTTCACCTAATTAACTTATTTCTAATAGTTTATCTAGAGGTTATTTGTGTTTTCTATGTGCACCATCATGTCAGCAATGATTAATAACAGCTGTATTTCTCCTTTCAAATCTTTTAACAGTTTACTTTTTGTTCCTTATTATTTATTATAAGCTCCAATACAATATTAAATAGAAATATTTGTGTTTTATTCCCACTTTTACAAGGAAAACTTTCAACGTTTCACAATTAGATAAATTGGGTGCTCTAGGTTTTGTGTAATGGCCATTTATTCAATTAGAGAAGATTCCTTTATGATTCTTGAGGAGGGAAGGGATAGTTAGGGAGTTTGGGATTGACATGTACCAACTGCTGTATTTAAAATGGAAAATCAACAAGATCCTACTGTATAGCACAGGAAACTTTGCTCAATGTTATGTGGCAACCTGGATGATAGGGGAGTTTGGGGGAGAAGGGATACATGTATATGTATGACTGAGTCCCTTTGCTGTCCATCTGAAACTATTACAATATTGTTAATTGGTTATATTTCAATATAAAATTAAAAGTTTAAAAAAGTTTAAAACAAGATTTTTAATATTGTAAACACGTACACATATACCAAAAAATATTGTATTATGTAAAATATTTTTCTATATTTATATGGTCATATACTTTTTCTCTTTTGTTTGGTTATAAATTATATTAATGATTTTTTAATGTTAAGTCAAATTTATATTCCTGGAACCAATCTAAATTGGATATGGATGGATGTATTATCCTTTTATATATTGCTGGGATGGTTTACTAATTTTTATTTAGAATTTTCACATCTGTATTTATAAAGAAATTGGCTAACTTTTAATTTCTCTTTCCTGTAGTATTCATGCCTGGTTTGATATCACGGTTATCATGAACTTTTTCTGTGTAAAAATCACCTGTTAGTCTCAGCTGATGCATTTTTTAAGGTGAAATTCCTAGTTTTCTTTTGCTCTATTTAAAACTTCTTCCCCTTTTTATCTCTGGCTTTCCTGATGTGCCTGAGAGTGGTTTATTTATTTTTTCAGGAAATAACTTTTTATTTTATGTTGAACTATCATTGACTAACAATGTGGTAGTTTCAGGTGTACAGCAAAGGGATACAGTTATACATATATCAATTCTTTTTCAACTTCTTTCCCCTTTTGGGTTGTTACATAATATTGAGCAGAGATTCCTGTGCTATGCAGTGGGTTCTGTTACTCAGCCAGTAAAGAGAGTGGTTTATTTGCATTCATTCTGCCTGAGGTTCTTCAAGCTTCTTGACTTTATGTCTTGATGACTTTCTTCTTCAAATCTGAGAAGTTATCAATTAGTCTCTCATAATCTTTTGAGAATTCTAATTATACATGTAATAGACATTCTTTCGATCATCTTTGTCTTGTACACCATCATTTCTGTTTTCTCCCACTTCAGTCTTTGCTTAATCTGCTCTAAAACCTGCTAAGTGAGTCTTTAATTTCAGTTATTGTATTTTTTCAGTTCTACGATTTCCATTTTCTTACAGTTATTTGTTCTCCCTCGGAATTCTCCATCTTGTCTTTTGTGACCAGGAATATAGTAAGAAACAATTATCTTAAAGTCACGATCTGATATTTCTGATATCAGAGGATTTCAGAGTCCTTTACAAATGCCTCTTGTTTCTGCTTTTGCTGGTTCATGTTGTCTTCTGTCTTTTTGCCTGGGTGTTTTTAACTGTGTCTTTAAACCGTCTTTGCAAACAATTGGTAGAAATAATCTCCGCCCTAGGATATTACTTTCCTCCACAGAGGATTTATTATTATTATTATTACCATTATGACTTTGGCCAAATGTCTTGGGGAAATAGGCTTTCAGAATTACCTTAATATAATTTTTAGATTCAATATAATATGAGACTGAGCTGTAGTCCCTTTGGAAGCCTATCCTGGATTCAGTCTTTGCTGTTTTGGATTCACAGGTAGCGCCTTTCCGTGAGGGGTGTTCATCAGGTCTGTTTTCTTTTGTGAGAGCTCGTGCTCCAAATCTCTGTTCTCCTAGTGTGTGAAGACTGTCAAAAGTGGAGCTCAGCCTAACCTTCGGTTGCCCCCTCCGAAATAACAAATAATCTCAAGGAAAGAGATACTCATCAGCTGAGCCTCTGTCCTCAACGGATCATACCAATCTGCATTGTTTTATTAGTTCTAAAATATAAACTTTTAAAAGTATTTTGGCCAGCTTTTCTTGTTGTCTTGGTGAGAGAATTGGTACAAATTACCCCATTTGACATTTCTAGAAGTGGAATTGCTTTTCATATAAAAACCCATTATACCAAATAAGGAAAAAAAAAAAGGCACTGAAACTGAATCCAATTTCACGAGGCATGTTTGTTTAACAGTAATATTCTAATTCAATTAGGAAAGCCTTTCGACAAACACAAAACCATTCAAAATAATCCAGTCTTAAAAGGTTCAAGTAAATATTGGGAAAGAGATGTCATTTTATATTTTTAGCCCAAGTTCATTTTCAGTTCTATCTCACTATTTATATTATTTGCATTATGACTCATCAATGCCCTGATACTGTGCTAGGTGTTAGAGATACAGTATGGCTATGTGAGTAGGAGAGACAGAGTCCTTGCTCTAATGAACCTTAGAGAAAAGTGGAGAAGACAGCTAGAATTACACGAGGTAATCTGTGAAGCATGGTTCTTGCTATCTAATACACATTTAAATACTATCGCTATTAATACACACAGTCATTTCCCAACAGCCTGCAGTTCCTAGGCCTCTTCGGGCCTGCATCTCCTAGTGGGTGGATTTATGAGGGTGGGCAATATGTGCAAATAGATTAAGCAGTGGGGGCTTTATAGGTAGCTGTGTTTTTCGAGGAAACTTATTGGGACATAAAATGATGATGTTGACAAGAAGAGAGACAGTGAAAGTAAGCATTTTGGAGAAAAGGAGGAGAAACCTTTCTAGAAAAAATTAATGAGAAGTAAGAGTGACAACTAGAACTCCTCCAGGCCTTGAGGTACAAGAGAAAATATGACCCCTACTTGACAGACTAAGGGAGAAAATGTGTCTTCAAAGGAAAACCAGTCCTCAGGAAAGCACAAAGGTAAAGAGAATACCGAGAAGAGGGTGAGGATTTTGCTAAGGAGAGACTACAGTTTTAAGATGTTATGATGGCACCTTTGCTGTGTTATTTTTCAAAAAAAAAAAATGGAAACAATGAATTAGTCCTTGTTCCCTTCCAAACTATGCAAGACATTCTGGACCAGGGACAAACTATTTGTTACTTCTTTTTTCATCTTAAGGAGGTTATCTCTTCTCATCATTGTATGTTGAGTATAGATCATTTACATTTATTTTTAACTTTAGATTCATAATTACTAAAATAACACATGTCGACCAGGTCAAGAGTATTTCTCATCACTCGGAGATGAATCAAGTGACATGATTTTTGTTTAGAGGAAGAGGTGGGTGTATTTTTAGTTGTACATGGGGTACTTGTATTGGTATACATATCTGGGAAGAAGTATGTATGACTCTGTGTGTGTGTGTGTGTGTGTGTGTGTGTGTGTAGTGATACTCACAATCAAGGAGACATCTGTCCTGGTCAGCTTAATATTCCTCACTGTCTTCTGACAATAGCGTCATCCTCTCTGGGCACCTGTTCCTCTCTGCCCTCCCCTCTCCCTTGTCCTGGAGATTTCTGATGAGGCTCTCAATTACTGTACTGAGCCACTCCCCAGCCACAAAAGATTGGCTTGCAGCAATCAAAGTGTCCCACTCTCCTGGTCACAGAGATTAACTGAGGATGTGATTAGGCCAAATCAATGAGTTCTTCCCAGTAATATTTATATATACATATTGGGGAAAGGCAGCTGTCTCTTTCTTCTAGAGTTGTAATCTTAATTGACCTGAGTGAAGCAGGGGCTGTTTATATAGCCATGCCCACATGGAAAATGCCCACTTGATCACACAGAACATGTCTTTACAAAGTGAGAGATAATTAAGTAAATATATAGCAAAGAACAGAACTGAAAAATAAAGTACCGGTGATTGTGTCACATCCCTGGATTCAAAGATATTTAAAGCCATCTACCTCTTTTTAGGATTCAGGAGCTGTGCTGTGCTTAGCCTCCCAGTCGTGTCCGACCCTTTGCAACCCCATGAATTATAGCCCACCAGGCTACAAAGTCAGCCTTTCCAACACTCGGTCCTTTCCTCTGTAAAATGACCAAATTAGCTTCATCTGTTTCTAAGATCCTTAAAACTATAAACTTACATGTCCTAGACACCACTAAACTAATCACACGTTGAAATAAGTGCCCCACCAGTGAATGAGTGTGTAATAATTTTTTTCTTCTAATAACATTTTTCTTTTCCATTTCTTTGCTTTTAAGCTTTCTGTTAAAAATAAAAAGTATGATGCTACCAGATTAATCTAGTGGAATGTAAATGCAATCAGTGACTAAATCAAATGTGTCTGTAGTCCACGACATTTCCAAAGCAAAAACAAAATTATATATCCTTCTAATTCGAACCAGCTGAAGTAACTGCTGATTTTTATAGTTCCAATGAGATAGTGAATTGTCAGAATTGATTGTCTCTGCAGATTATAATTCTGAGCACTTATGTACAGCAGCCCCTAAATTTAGAGGTTCTTGAAGTTTGGCATTAGAAATGCCCCTATTAGTCTTTCCAGTGGGGTCTCAACCCTCAGAACCCATCCTTCTGAATCCCTTCCCAGACGCATGGCATGGCTGTTAAGTTCATACTTCTCACTTGTGCTCCGTTGTATCTGACTCTTTTGGGGCCCCATGGACTATAGCCCACCAGGCTCCTCTGTCCATGGAATTTCCCAGGCAAGAATACAGAGTGGATTGCCATTTCCTACTGCAGGGGCTCTTCCCAACCCACGAATTGAACCTGCATCTCTTGCATCTCCTGCATTGGCAGGTGGATTCTTACCACTGTGCCACCTGGGAAGACGTCTAAGTTTATAGTCAGAGCCAACTAGGATAAACTGTAGTGGCTGCATGGAACGCTGCATGGGAGAAGGTTACAGGACTGTATGCAGGCTTGTAGAAAAAGATGCTCTAATAAATAAGCAAAGTGTACAAAATGGCACAGTTGTCGAAAAATGTGGCTTTTCCGACTCTGATGGGTATTGCCTTCCAATTGCTAACTTAATTTTGTATTCCAAATGTTATTTGCCTTTTAATAGAAAAGTTTCAAATTCAATTTTAAATGATAGGACTGAACCTTTGATTTGTATATAACAGGCTTTCCTACTGGGTGATACATTTTGGGACCAGGATACTCTCTACATTATTCTTCATATCCAATCATATATTCAGCTTACTGACTGTGCCAAGATAGTATGAATTTATATCCCCAGTGTCTTTCACAACTCCAATTTGTCCCCAGCATGAAATACCACTTATATTGGTTTGAAATTCTGTTCTAAACTTAGAGCCCACGATTTCTGTGTGGGATGTAAAGTTGACAAAACACGTACTTTTTTCCTAATGCAAATCCTACATGCGTTGGCTTTCAGGTAGTCAGGCTGACACTGTTGGGGGCGTGTAAGACAGAAAATAACTCCTGTTAAATGAAAGGGTACAGAGTGAAGAAGGAGGAATGGATCTATTTTGTTAAATGGAATTTTTAGAGACCCAGAGCAAATGGTTCTGTTTTGTTTTGAAGGAGATTAAGGATAAAAATAAACTATTTAAAATGAGAACGAATACATACACGTTAGGAGGTCAAGGAAAGCTGACAATCTGCTATTTGTGACAACATTTAATAATATTCAAATTAATTATAATATTGGAAATGGAAAACTCTGACTTCAAATGAATAATGAATAGCAAAACCAGACATGGCTCTGAGGTGAAATGTGATTTTCATGAGGATGGGAACATTTAACATTTATATAGCAGTTCATATTCTCAAAGTCATATATCAGTGACAACTGTAAAATACATCTTTAATTTGAATTGATGAAATACTCTGCAGGGGCACATTTGGATGGTAGTACTCCCCCTTTGTCAAGTAGAGAGAAAGAGAAGAGATTTGGATAAACAAATGCTAAAAGAAAACAAAAAAACTGCTTATAAAAATGGAAGTCAAATGTCCCAATATCGAGTCATTTGAAATGATTTAAATCTTGGTAGGTATGTCTTTGTAATTCATTCACATGCATATTCATAGTGTATCACAACTCTTCCTGTGTTTAGCTGTTAAGGGTAATCCACATCCTGAATGCAAAAAGATTGATTTATAAATATGTACGGTAATCCGTACACACTACTTAAAATAAAGGCCTTTTCAATCATATATTTTCTCCCAAACTGTCATCTCTCTATTGCCCTTTGTTTATCCTCGCCTTGGCTTAAGTTTAGCCAAAATTTTTCCTGAAGGCTACACTTGCCCAGAGATTTCAGGCCAGTTACCTACTTCTTTGCTCCGGTGCTCAGTCTATTAACATGTCTGTGGAGGACTCAAAAATAGGCCTGTGGCAGAGATTCAGTCCTAGGACTGGACTGGAGGACTGGAGGCCTAGTTGAGGCCAGCCGCAGTTCGCTCCCCTTACGGACAGGTATGACCAAGAATTACATTCTCACCGTGGAGTAGAAGCAGCGGTGCTCTATGCCACTTCCAGGCTTGACCCATATAGCCTTGTAAACCTTTCCTGTCTTTGTCAACTGGCGGTGTGTTAGTCACTCAGTCGTGTCTCTTTGTGACCCCATAGACTGTAACCCACCAGGCTCCTCCTCTGTCCATGGAATTCTCCAGGCAAGAATGCTGGAGTGGGTTGCCATTCCCTTCTCAGCCAACTGGAGAGGAGCCACATAAAGATAATAGAGCTGCCATCACCCTGAATCTGTAAATGGCCTCATGGTGAATAACTGCCCACTAACCTGTTAACCTGGAGAAGGCAATGGCAACCCACTCCATCACTCTTGCCTGGAAAATCCCATGGATGGAGAAGCCTGGTAGGCTGTAGTCCATGGGGTCGCAAAGAGTCGGACTTAACTGAGCGACTTTACTTTCACTTTTCACTTTCATGCATTGGAGAAGGAAATGGCAACCCACTCCAACGTTCTTGCCTGGAGAATCCCAGGGACTGGGGAGCCTGGTGGGCTGTTATCTATGGGGTCGCACAGAGTCGGACACGATTGAAGCGACTTAGCAGCAGCAGCAGCAACCTGTTAACCTGAAAGGGATATGTTTTTATTTGTATGTTGGGGGAGGTAGGTGTATTTGGAGTTCTTTAGTTTTTGCCCCTTTGATTATGCTAAGTAATGTAAGTGGGTTTGTTACTGCAAGCTCATAGTCTCTAAGCCTCGGTGGCGTCTTAGTGGAACTCTGCACTTGCTTAAGAAGCTGCTTCTCTCTTTACTTCTGCAGCTTTGTGAAACTTTCAGAACTTTCTTCAAGATGTCATTCTAACCTCTAACCCTTTATTTCTCAGCAGATGACACTGACTCACAGAAACTAATGTCATCAGGCATGAATTCCTTTCCTTTTCCCCTTTCACAAGTCAAAATTATCCACATTTGTCCCATCTTAGTTCTTTTTACTAAGAATTTTATTTCTCTTCAGAAATACTCTCCACATGAGCTCTATCTTTACCCTTCCATTTGCTTGACGCTTTCTCTAAATTCCTTCCCTTTCCTCTCTCCTAGATCATTAATCTCTTCCTCATTCCTATATTCCTTCCTATAAAGGAAAACATGGTCAAGGTTTTCTTAATCTTAAAAAATTTGCTGTACCTAGTATGTGCTAAGTCGCTTCAGTTATGTCCAACTCTTTGCCACCCTATGGACAGTAGCCTAATTCCTAATCCGTCTCACTCCTTAGCTTTTCACATAAGCTTCCTTGAAGTATATTCCAAGTTCTGTCTTCCATTTTTATGATTTCTCATTTGCCTCATATTCTTTAATCTGGCTTCTATTTCTAAGGCTGTCTTGAAATTGTCTTAAGGAAATTGTAGTCATCACTGTTGTTGAATCCAGTATTTCCAGAAGATAAATTTGATTATTTCCTGTTTTTGCTTGAAATACTTCAGTGTCATCCTAAATTAGAGTTAAGTCCAAAAATCTTAGTTTGACTTATAAGGCACTTAAGTATCGGGTTCTTTTTTATTCTCTTGTTTCTTATGGAGCTCTCTTCCAAGTACCCTGTGATCAAACCTTACTGAACTATTTAAAGTTCAAAAAGTTGGCTTAAAGCTCAACATTCAGAAAACGAAGATCATGGCATCCAGTCCCATCACTTCATGGGAAATAGATGGGGAAACAGTAGAAACAGTGTCAGACTTTATTTTTCTGGGCTCCAAAATCACTGCAGATGCTGACTGCAGCCATGAAATTAAAAGGCGCTTACTCCTTGGAAGGAAAGTTATGACAAACCTAGATAGCATATTGAAAAGCAGAGACATTACTTTGCCAGCAAAGGTTCGTCTAGTCAAGGCTATGGTTTTTCCTGTGGTCATGTATGGATGTGAGAGTTGGACTGTGAAGAAGGCTGAGCACCGAAGAATTGATGCTTTTGAAGTGTGGTGTTGGAGAAGACTCTTGAGAGTCCCTTGGACTGCAAGGAGATCCAACCAGTCCATTCTGAAGGAGATCAGCCCTGGGATTTCTTTGGAAGGAATGATGCTAAAGCTGCAATTCCAGTACTTTGGCCACCTCATGCGAAGAGTTGACTCATTGGAAAAGACTCTGATGCTGGGAGGGATTGGGGGCAGGAGGAGAAGGGGATGACAGAGGATGAGATGGCTGGATGGCATCACTTACTGGATGGACGTGAGTCTCGGTGAACTCCAGGAGTTGGTGATGGACAGGGAGGCCATGGCGTGCTGCAGTTCATGGGGTCGCAAAGGGTCCGACACGACTGAGCGACTGATCTGATCTGATCTGATGCTTAAACCTTTATAATTCTTTGATAGTTAGTTCCTTTATTTGGCAAGTGTGTCCTCAATCGGTCATTTAAGTAATTTCTTACACTTTAAGACCCAATTCTAGTATTTCTTTCTCTTAAAGCCTTTCCTGTTGCATTAAAACTCCTTTCCTGTCATTCAGTGCACAGTGTTTCTGTACTTAGGACTAACCAGGCTGCGTTATAATTTTTGGTATAACTTTTTTTCACTCTTCTAGTAGACTGTGAGTTCCTTGAAAACAAAATCTTGTACTACTTATCCTGATATCACTAAAACCTGGCCTAGTGCTGAGGGCAGAGTAAAGAGTGTGTATGTGAGAGAGAAAAAGAGGGACACACACACACACACACACACACACACAGAAAACATAATGGAATGAATATGTTATTTGCTTACTTATAGGCAGGCTTCCAAAGTTAGTCCTTTAGTTGGTATTCATTTGTGATAAACAGGTATAACAGATTATATCATTGATAAAGCAAAGCATCAAAATGTAAAACACAAAATGATTATATTGTGAGCTTCTTGAAAATTAGCAAATAGAAATATCCATTTATATTAATTTTAGAGAAAAATTTGTGTCTAAAAACTAGGCAGCAAACAATTTATCTTTTATAAGAAACTATTTAGGCTTTTATAAGAAAACAAAAAAGCACAAACCATAAATTCCCTTTGAGTAGTAACCAGGACCACAGAGTGAAGATCGTGTGGGACAGACTCCAGAGCGGTGAACAAAAATCTGAATTATGGACTCCACAGGGGCACATACTACCGGATATTGCCAGTCCTCAAGAAGAGGACAGTGATAGTGGAAAGAAGCTGGCTCTTCAGAGAAAGGAATCTTTAAGAAGAAAGAGCATCCGCTGCCTTTCTTAATTGAAGGCTGGATTGACATGGGCAGGCTTCTGAGGGAAATGTTTGACAATGTCAAATGTGTGTGAAGCCTGATACTGGAGACTCAGCTACTCATGAGTCA